>NC_089873.1:28845000-29015000 GCF_040182565.1 Anser cygnoides
TCAACTAGCAGAGAAGAAAGACTTTCTCTCCCCCAGGAAAAGAGTACAAAGCCAAGTCTGTACACAGCAGATGCAAAAGAAAGTCCATCTGCTACCAGCTCACAACACCACATGGAGTTTTAAGATTTCGTACCGGAGCTAGCCTAGCAGTGTTTGTGTAGACACCGGCGGAATAAAAGGAGGGGGGAAACCCGTAACCTCAAAGTGTTACCCTGCAAACTACAGCCACTCGGGCTCGCTCGAATCCGTAAATCCCAGCTTTGTTTGCCGTGCCTTCCCCCCTCCCCGCGCCGCACGCTCGGCTCGCGGCTCCCCCCCGGGCGGCCGCGCCGGACTCCGGCGGCCCCGGAGCCGCGGCGGGGCAGCGGAGGGGCCCGGCCGGGCGCGGGGAGGCGCGGAGCGGCGCGGGGCGGCGCGGAGCGGCGCGGAGCGGCGCGGAGAGGCCGGGGCGAACAATGCCGCGGGCGGCCCCGCTCCCCGCCGCCCGGCCCCCGCCGCCGCAGCGCCTCCGAAGCCGAGGCGGAGGGGGGAAGACGTGGAAAGAAGTGCTTAGAATAACTGCTCCTAATAGCCTTTAATACAGACGTTTGGGGTAAGTAATTACAGCAAATTTCACATTTCACCTTCAACCCCCGAGGCTAGGCTGGTTCTCCACCTCCTCTGAAATGAACTGAAAGCACTTATTCTTTTCGCTCCGTGATAGGGAACAGTTTAATATTCTGCGTGGCAGCTATTTTTCTTCACTTCGGATTCAAGCGTTTTACTCATTAGGCAGCGCGGCGCTAGCACTTCTGCGCTGGGAAGCGGAGGTCCAGAAAGACCTCTCTTCGGGAAGGAGAAGAAATAAATAAATAAATAAAAATCGATCCCAGGCAGTCGCTGGGTGGCTGGCTGGGGGTGGCTGCACGCACGCAGATAGGAACACATGCGTTATCACAGGAATGAACAAAGCGAGAAAAAGCCTACCCTCACATGACGTGTTGTATGTCCAACTATGATTTAGGCAGTGCCAACGTTTGGGGGAGGAAGAAAAAAAAAAAAAAAAAGAGTTTACACTGTAGTTGGCTTGTTAATGTTTGGTGCTCGGTGCGTGTTGTTTATTTGCTCCCTCCCTTTTGACATAAAAAGGTTCCCCGAGCTACTTTTTTCGTGTTTTTTATTTTCCCCAACTGTCCACAGTTTTACGGTGCTTTCACGTTTCAAAGAAACTGTGAATAATATATACAACGATACAAATGACTTTATGTACTCCAGAGGAAATAAATGATAGTTTCCATTATCACATCAGTCAAATAACATTTTCGCACAAATCTGTTTACATTCACTAGAATGATAACATAATATGCTCTTCAGCAACACTGCCTTATGAACCTGCAAAGCAGCGTAATAACAATTAACATAACACTTAAAAGCCTACTCTCTCATTTTACCCACAAAAGTTTGTTAAAAAAAAACTTGATATCTCTGACATTCAAAAATAATGTTATAAATATGCAAATTATTTTTTTTAAGTAAAATATTTGCATCTCCTTTCCTCCTCCAGGCTTTTGAACTTCTGAGGTCAACAAGGACAAACAATACCACTAGTGTCTCTTTGCAAAAAGCTGGGTTTGCTGTCTGCAAGCAATGGTATCATTTCCATAGCAACCCCCTAACTATTAATTTTCAATTAAAGCAGACACAAAGCGGACAGCCTGAGGCTGGCAGACAGTGTCAAGAGCCCATCTCTGTAGGCAACAGTTTCACACAGCTATCAAGCGATAGGTGCCTCTTCCACAAAGCTCTATCAGAGGTACGTCAAGTTTGGCTGGTTAAAATGACATTAACCTTGAGTTCAGTCCTAAATATTTTATATCAGGCATTTAGAAAGACAACAAAACGCTGACCAAAACCTGAGTCAGAAACAAACTAATGAACAACAATTGCAAAAACATATGCACTACAGAAAAAAAAATTAAAAAAATAAAATCACAGAAGCATATTAATTGGAGGACAAGCTTCTCAATGGCTAGGATATCACTGCATTTGTCAAAAACCTTGCAGTCCTTAGTTTTCTCATGGCATCATCATCAGCCCCTAAAATGGAGTCTACAGTCTTATAAATAAAACAGTCCACACACCTACTCTATTACCCAGATTAGAACTAATTCTAAGGCATAAATTCCCCATAGATATCACAACACTGAGTACTATTCTGCCATTAAACAAATAAAATATTTTCAAGTATCGGGGAATTTCTCTCTCCCCTTCACCTGCCATCTTTTCACCATAATACAACAAACGGTGCCGTCCAGAGTAAGTTTCCTATTCCAAACTTTCTGGCGCTGCCAGCAGCTTTCAGGCCAGCTCCATGCTAATGACCTAGAGGTGCACCTGGCGTGTTTGGCATTCATCATTCCCTCTTCTTCACAAAATTCTTTCTGGCCCAACAGAAAACAAAAACTCAGAAGACATTTTTCGACCTCCTCTCCCAGGATCAAGGCTGTCGTTAGTTTTTTTGTTTTTCTTTTAATCTCCTTCCCTCCCTAATTGGGGCAGGTGGGCCCCTGCATGCAAATACAGACCTCTCAAATAGCCGGTCCTGTGCAGTCACATACGTAGCCTAGACCTCAGGCTGCTACTGCATGGGATTTTTCACTCCAGGGTGCAGAGAAAAACCCGCTGGCAGTGACAGGTATTATGTCACAGCCTGTTTTCTACCAAACAAAAGATGACAGGCAATGCAAACTGTTTTTCAGATGACAAGTTCCCGTCAAATGCGTTGCTCTAATTCTGCACCCTTTCTGCCCTTTTGCCTCCAGAAACAATTATGCAAAAGAACATATAACAGGTCAGGATCCCCCCAAACTCGATATGATCACAGTCGTAATCCTCTGGACAACTGTCAGCTCTTGCAACAGTTGGATGCTATCTCTAGTACCGCATGATCTATAAGCAAGCCTTGCACTGATAAGCTACAGAACTGATTTAATAACAGTACCGAGCACTACAAGGAACTAAGAGGAAGAAATGTGAACAGAACACATCATCATTAAGTAATATAAATTCCGAGATGCATGGATGATATTTAGGGAATCCCTGTATCGATATAAATACTAGTAACTAGAAATCACAGGCTTAACCCTGCAAAACCTTTACATGTGTGAGAGTACAGACAGCCTGCCTGAGTAAGTAAGAGTTGGAAGGAGACACAATCATGGATTTACAGAATAATTACCAGGTTTAAATTTTGTGTATTTGCATTATACTGTATATGTGGTCACAGAATACGCATTACCGTATTTAAACCTAACAAAAATCCAAAGTAAAATTTTGTCATTTATTTCCTGGTATACAAATGCTACTCCCTACATTTACACTATCAGGGTGTTAAATAGCTGGATATCAGAATTGTATTGTTCCTATTCAAACTGTATTTTAATAAGGGGAACCTAGCAAGAATAATAAAAGAAGAGGTAAGGAACGACTTTAAAGCAGTCACTCCAAATTTCTCGTCTTTAAAGGTAAGCTTGCTTAGCAAGCTTTTTTTTTTTTTTTTTTGGTCTCCCAACATACTCAATTAACAGCAATTAACACTGGCAGCAATTATACGCACGCACAGGGAAGAGGAAGGATTGACTGCTTGGCCTCTGTAAGCTACGTATCAATTTCTTGTTTTTCCTACGTCTGCTGTTTGCTACATGCAGACATGAACTGAGTAACACAAAACCTTTGGTGCTAGTTGTAGGTGGGTTTTCACTTCCCAAGGATGTTTTGACTGGCAGTCAAAAGTCATTGAGCAAATCCAAGCTCATTCTGCAGTGCAGATGCTTTTCCTGCTGCTGTCATCCCATTGGAGCATTCCAGGAACACACCTGGGAAAGTGTGTGGTGGCTCTCAGCCCCATGCCTATATTGTTTGGGAAGGCAACACCTAGAAGCGAACCCAAACCTGCAGCAGTGGGTGAGGACTGGAGCACGTACGCACTACTCAGGGCTGGGACCCTCGCAGCGCTGGAGCCGCCACGTTCACAATTTATAAAACTTGGCCTGCAACTTCTCTGCACTCGAGGTGACTACAAGATACAAAGTACAGTGATTATTTTTCATTCATTTTCCAGTTTGAAGTGCCCTAAATATTGAAAAGATTGGGCCACAGATCAGCGGCGAGGGGTCTTACAGCATGATGACAACGGTGTGAGTTGTGTGTCCCTCAGCATGGCACAGGGGCATTTGAGGGCAAGTGGGGGCACAAGACTTGTCTTGGAGGATTGTCCTGGGTAGAGAGTCAGTCTGGCTGGAATAGATCCAAGGGTGAACAATCCTGCCTGCTGTTGCTTCCTGGAGAGAATAAACTTTAGGAGAAAGCCTGGTTGCAAACTGTCACAAAGAAAGGGAGGGTGATCAGGGGAGCCCAGGCACCAGCAGGGAACGGTGGATAAGCCAAGCAGCTGATGCATGTCACACATGAAGTTCATGTACACAGGTTGTATTCAAAACGTCTTTCACTTCATGAATGACAAAAAAGAGGTCTGTGGTTTCCAGTGATGGTTATGGTTGGTTCCACTCAGAACCCAAACTACTTAATCGTTAACACTATGTCAACACTTTTCTCCTTCGGAAGATTAACAGGCTATGTTACAAACATCTTTGTGGAAACTCACTATGAGTTTAACACTTATTCTACATGAATTTGTTATTATTGAGAAGAAAAAAAAAGCCAGTAAAAATGGTTAATTGCCTGACCATTCGGTAATTGCCTGCTGTGGATACAAAACTCACTAGCCATGTGAATTCAAGGTAGATCACATTTTGTTGCAAACAGGAAAATGCCATCACAGTGCAACACACAAGTAGTCAGGAACCAACTGGTTAATAAGAGCTTTTACGTATAGCATGTGACCAAGGATACAAGATTAAAAACAGCGAAGTGGGCAAATATATTCCTTAAAGCCTCCGTTTGCAATAAACTACAAATGGAAAAAAAAAGAAAAAAAAAAAAAAAAAAGGGTCTTGATCCAGAGTGTTCTTGAAACTTGGAGAGGTTTTGACAATAAAAGAAACTAGAATAGATGCAGGTGGAGGGGGCCGGGGGGGCAGGTGCCTACACTTCTGCTTTAATTCCCCCCCCAACCCTCCCAATACAGATCAGTGTGTTTACCAGCACAAACCTGTAAGCGTGAAGCTAGAGATACCACAAGAAAGAAAAGTGAATTTCCATTCACTACTTACAACCCACTGATTAGTTGATTCATTGCTTTTGCTCACAAGTATTTATCACCAATATTTAGTTCACACACACACACACACAAAAAAAACTGTTAGTATAGCAACACCTTTTCTCCAAGTAGGAAACTTAAAATAAGCAGAATAAGACTCAAGATTTATTTCAGCAAATTAAAAAGACATGAATAATACAAGCCATCTAGAAAGATATCATTCACATATTAGTGAGTGGCAACCAGATATCCTACACTATTCAGAGCTGAAGAGAGAACTCAAAAATCCTCTGCCACATACACAAGGTGTAAAAGAAACCTGAAGGATAGGTGAAACCCTGCCCCTGAAAGCACAGTTTAGATTATCACTGCAAAGTCAGTTTTTCAATATGAACTCATACACCATCTGCCTCACTGAGTCTGGTAATATTTACAGTTTCAGTAGAAAGACCAAAACATGAACAGATCTCTTTTGCCTCTATCAGACCGTTGCAATTAGTGATCAGCTATGAAAACTAATCTTAACTTCAGGCTGTTGCAAGAGTTTGCCAGAGCTCATCGCTCGTTACCCATAGATATAAGAGGCAATTATAGGAAAAACCTCCCCCCCCCCAAAAAAAAAAAAATTAGTACCACTAAAACCATTCCTCCATCCTGAATTATTAAAGAACTCTCAGAACAACAAAATAGCAAATACTTCTTGCCTTCACAGCAGCCAAGTTGGGCAGCAGAGATGGTGCAGGCTCCCAGGCCCTGGCTGTGTACACACGCCTGTCTTCTGCAAGGCCAAAATGTCTGACAGGATAGAAAAATGGAGTTCTTTCTCATTTTCAGCAGCAAGAAAAGGATGGGAAGTTCAATACGCTTCACAACTGCTTGGCAGAGGCCTACCAGAGATGGCGCATCCCCAGAGCAGGACAGGGACATTGACTTGGTCAATGCCAGCCCTTCCCTGCACCTGCCGAGTGGAGGCCCAAGGCATGCAGTGCTGTCCTTTTCAACGTCACTACCAGTTTCATGTTTGCCAGATTTGCACGTTGTTTTTTCCTGTTTACTTTTTCACAGCTAAGTTGCAGTATTACTAGTTCCTTCCTGTGGTAGTTACGTACCTCCCTTCTCTCATGACATTCACTATGAAACACATCACAGTTAGCAAATCAAATGTTTTTTGAAGAGCTCATCCAACCAGGAGTTTTATCACCTGCTCCCACCCACAATAAGGCGCTGTCTGTCCTTCCTTCACCAAGACCTGCAACAGCCTCCACTCCGTGTCTATTCCTGGCCTCATTTGTCCTGAGGCTCCATGTTCCTGATCAAAGCTCCAGCTCACAGATTTTGATTTGGTCTTTCTGCACTATTTTGGCTCTGACTTGACAGCTCAGTGACCTGGCAAAGCTACTTTCCATCCTGAATGAGGACTGAAAAGGAAGACTTGGAGGTGTGGATGTTCCAAATCTGGAGATTTCAAACAGTGCCACCTATCAAGTCCCAGAAATCCTCACTCTTCCCAGTCACTTCTCAGATTCTCTTATTTGCACTTATATCTCCAAAATAGCTAGGTTCCAAATGTAAAAACCTCCTAAACTGAAGAACAAATTTCTGATATATTTAAATAACAAGTCACTCTAGTGCCTGTAGAAGAAAATTGCTATTTTAGTGAGGCCCACATAAACAATGGTTTGAGCTCCCTCTGCAGGCTCCTTGTCTGTAATTAACAAAGAAATCTTTTTCCCACGGCCATGCAGTCATAAACGAATAATGATGATGTGCAGAAACAAAAATGTTTTGACAGGATTTGGCATGCGAGTAGTCGAAATTATCATTGATGTTGTTCTTTAAATGAGACATTTGGGGCAAATTCTGGTCTAGTATAAACAGGTGTACTCTGCAGCAAAAAGAGTGCCAAACACTCTGCTTAGAAATGGGTTTAGTTAATTTTGTGTTAGTTGGGTGGCAACTTAAATAAGTAATGATAACTAACCGCAAGAGCTAGTACCTGGGGAAAGCATAAGGATAAAAGAGTACTACCAAGATAGAATAGCAGAAAGAGATATTTAAAAGATTAAATTTTAACTTTAACTAGTAAAGCAGATTATGCTACTGCACCAGGCTTACACTGATTTAGTGGTACAGAGTATATGGAGTGTAGGAAGCATTAAACTCACAAACAGAGACTTCTATCCCACGAATCACCAGATCTGAACACTCAGAAGCTAATTCAGCTCTACGTTTCATTGGAGCCACTATCTAATGGGATTTCATACAGGATTAGGCAGAAGTGTGGATTTCTTTGACATTTCAAGTCCAGTCATTAAAAAGAAACCTTCTTTTTCAAGCTGATAACCCCCTTTTTTCCCTTTTCACATTAAGGGAAAAAAAAAAAAACAGCATTTACAGAAAAAAAAATGGAAAAAGCTATTCAGATTACACAATGATAAGGATTTAAAAGAGAAAATGTATTCCATAAACAAAGCTACACAGTAATGTTGAATTGAAATAATCTGTGTTTAGTAGTTCTCCAACCCAAACTTTCATTGTATTTCAGCCCTGCTCTAGTTCTGCTTGCACACTCAGGTGTGAAAACCACAAGAACAGCATTTAACAATGCAGCAAAGTTCTCCTTTAATAGCCACAGACATCAAAAATACCAAACATACAAAAATACTAGAAAACACAGTACTATCACAAGATTCAGCCTGTATCTTTCACAGTGAATGAGAGTGAAAAAGTAAGATTTGGGCTAGATAGAACTCAGCAATAATAGAAGACACTGTTTCACATTTCTCATTAATCACATGTAATTGATATTCAGCCAAAATTTTCCCTCATTTCAACTGTTTACATGTCATATTAGCCTCCTTTCCTATTCTTATATCTTTGAGGCCTACGCATGTTAACAGTTTTAGATAATTGTCCTATTTTTGTACTGCAGTCTTTTAGAGGTTTGACTCTATCACAGTGTGGAGACATCTATAATTTCTGGCATGCAGAAGAGCTCTCTCTTAACTACAGCAGCTCCACTCTGCTCATCAGCCTGTATGCAGCTAAGACCCTATTTCTCCAACACATTTTTTTTCTACTTGCTGACATGTTCTGTATGAAAACCAACTGGCAGCCAGTGATGCTTTCCAGGAAACACTACTGGGACCAACACCATTTAAAATCTTCGTTAACAGCCTGGGCAACAGAAAGGAGTTCACCCTCAGCACATTCATGGTTGGTACCAAACTCAGGGAATGGGTAGGATGTGAAAGCAATATATGGCTGCCATTCAGAGAGAGCTCAATAGGCCAGTGGAGTAAGGTGATGAAAAACCTCATCCAGAACTTCATCAAATGCAAATGCGAAGTACTGCAACTAGGCAGGAACAACCCTATATTAGAGGTGAGGTGTCAACAGGATACACAACAGCTTTCCAGAAGAGGATTTGAGGAGTCCTGATGGACAAGCTGAATATTAGTCGGCATGTATCCTTGCAACTAAGAAGGCTTGCTGTATACCACATCTGCAAAAATGAGGGCATTGGGTCAAAGGAAATGTTTTACTGTCTGTTCAGCACTTGTGACACTGCATCTGGAGTACTTTCTGTGCAAGACACCAACATACTATGCTGAGTCCAACAGAAGACCATCCAGGTGTCAAGGGAGTGAAGACGTCGTATAGAGAGGTACTGGGTTTGATCAGTCTTCAGGAGAGAAGGCTATGTAAGGATCCCTCTAGTGTCTTACCACTCCTAGTGGTAAGGTATAACAAGATGGAGCCAGAGGTGCACAGTGACTGGACAAGAGGCAATGCACACAAGTTGCAACATAGAAATTTCTGTTAAGAGGACAAGAAAAAATCCTCACAGTGAAGTGATCCAACACTGGAAGAGGTCTCCATCCTCAGATATTCAAAATCAGCTAGGGAAGACCTCAATCAGCATGATCTAAGTCAACTGTGCTTTGAGTGGGGGATGGAAGTACATCACTTCCAGGGGGCCTATCCTGCCTAAATTCTGCCAGAAGCCCATGATTTTATCCAGTACAGTAGTAATCCTGGCTGCATGGAATTTGAGTACTGTAGACATTACCTGAGCCATCTCTGGCTGTCACATGCAAAGGCCAGAGGATGTATAGCAGTGTTTGCAGAAGTTCCCCATGCATGCACAGGCCAACTCTCACAGTTACTCAGTGTGCATAGTAACTCCGACAAACTTGGAACGCACCAGACTTTCTGCACGTGCTCAGATCACTGGTCCAGCATATGCAAAGTAAGTCACGTCCCATGTATTAGCCAAGACAAACTTTGTGCAGCAGTTCTATACTGAAACTTCATCTGCTAGTTCTATGCTTGCATGGGCCTGCAATGTGAAGTGCAGATCAAATCATTCACAGCTAACCTGGGTATCATTGCACAAGCATTAATAACACTGTTCTGCTAACATCTTCTCATTCTTACGCTGCATCTATTGCAACACTCTAGAACATCTGTTCCAAACAGTTTTAGATGTGGCTTAAAAATCTATCGCATCTAAAAAGTAGTCAAACTATACATATACACTAAGTCCTTGAATCATCGTTAAAAAATCTTTCTCCCTGCAACCTCTCATGTTTGTTTTGGTTAACTAAGGCTCAGACTCAAATGGAATATTTTACCTGTAGTAAATCATAGTTACAAATTACATAGCTTTACATTACAGTTTCAAATTCATGAACCATTAGCTATCGACCTGGTGATCTGATACCCTGCTTATAATAGCACCCACATTTTGTAAGGCATTTTTCATCAGCAAGTCAGTATCATTATCCCCATTTTTTAACAGATGAAAAAACTGAGGCGTGAAATAAGGAACTGATTGGACCAAGGTCACATAGGAAGCCAGCAGCAGAGACAGGGATAAATACAAGGTGGCCTAAGATCTACTGTAGTGTGCCCCATTGTCATTTCCTCACCCCAATGTGTCTTTTGTCTAGGTTCCTTCAATTCAATTTACCCTCTCTTGAATATATTAACTTATTTTGAGGCAAAAATATTCTAATGTTCTGGTTCTCTGATTGCTACATCCATTGTGGTCTTTATAAGTACTCAAGATACAACTGTTGATGGCTAAAATATGAACTAAAAGATATGGCATATGAGATATCTTTCTAAGATCAATTTAATGGTGACAAAACTATGATTTCCTTAACCCTGTATAGACAGTTATTGTGTGCTGAAAGCTTTTCTTACTCTTTTAGTACTGTTAGTGGTGACAACTCTAACCAATTAGTATCTTCTTTGGTCCTCACTAACACGCTCTATAGTAGTACTCTGGATAATCAATTAAATAAGAGCAGACATGCCAAAAGGATTTGGAATTCACCAGTCATTACCTTACCATATTATTTATAGTCCACCTAACCAGATTTGGATACTAATTTATTTGGGGGGTTGTCTTAACAAAATACTTTGCCAAATCGCTGTGTTTGTTTTGTGTGTTTGTTCGGTGTGTTTTTTTTTTTTTCCCTCATTTTGCTCACTAGATCTGTAATTCTATTAAGAAAATAATTAAATTTATTGGACAGAAAAGATGACAAATTTTTTCAACACCAAAGCTGCTTAGAATCCAGAGTGTCTCACTTGGAAGTCTAGAGGCATGACTACCCTCTGCAGTTAAATATAACACAAACCATCAGCATTCAAGCTAGCTGTAGAATGGAACTCAGAAACTCAGCAGGACTTTTCAGCATTAATACCAAAATGAGCGTCTCTGCATGGACATACAGCTGTGCTATGTAGAAGTACTTGCGTGGATCAGTACTAGCTCAGGTAGAATGAGCATGTACTACATCACTTTCCATTGTACAACACAAACACATTGAAAGCATCTTTGAAAGACAGTCTCAGTTCCCACAGACAAGTTGCAAAACAGCAATTAAGTGCCTGAAATACCAGGTGGCACTGAAGCCTCTAAGTCTATGAAAGTAATCCAAAGCTTTGCCTCCCTGGATGAAAAGACGTCACTTAAGTGCCAGAAGTTCTACTACTGTATGTACAGAGAGGCACCACTGTGATAGCCCCACATGCTGAAGGCAGTTAGTGATTCACAAATTTGCACATAGGACCCTTCAGAGCTGCAAAGTTTGCAGGGATTATGCCTAGCAGCCATGGAGAACAGTGCACTGAGCACAAAGCACAGCAGCATGGGTACACCTCTTCAAAAGCACAATGAGGAGAGGAGTGAAAACTGTGAAAAAGCTGTAGGCCTTACAGTAAATGCTGTGCCGCCCTGCAAAATGCCAGGTATGACACAGTAAACAAAAATGTTACTGAGTATCTAAGTAACTATATAGCTTCTGGAGCCTAACGCAAATACTACTCCTCTGTTATGATCTGATTCATCAAGATATTCAAAGCGTGTTCAAAACTTTTAAGTTCCCAAGTATTCCCACCAGCTTCACTATGAATAGTCAGTCCCCTGAAGTTTTCCACAATGCTGAACAGAGGACACTTGAATGCACTTACCTGGAACCGATACATTAAACACTACTACTTAAAACTTCAACATACAGGTATAAACCTTGCAGTGGTTCTTCACTTTCTCATTAATTCAAAAAGGAAAAGAAGGATTGATAGGAATGAAATTGAACCTTGAAGACTGAAAAGGAGTTCTGTAACTTTTCAAACATTTTGCAATAATAAGTTATGGTTTTAACCAAGTTTGACTTTTAAATCACTTTTTTTTTTCTTTAAACAGAAGGCAGATCCTAAAAAAAACACCCTGCCTATCACACCATAACATTTAAGAATTTTCACTACAAATATTTTGCATTTGTCATGCTCTAATTCTTAATTTTTCACAAAAGAAATGGAACATCTCCAGGACAGTTTAGAAAAGATGCACTTGCAAGTGGTATATTACTATGTGGTCCTTGGAACACCAAAGAGTTTCAAAGGCATAGCTCATGGCTGTCTCTTACCTACTGATAAAGACAGTGCCAATTCTAGGCTAGAATAATAAACGGAATATGGAAGATGAAGAACAATGAAAAAAAACAGTGCAAACCCAAACTTTCTGAAGAGTGAGGATAAAACGAACACAACTGAATTCTAGCATGCGATGGAAAAAAATCACAGATGAACACAGAGATATGACCTAGAGAAACAAAGAGAAAACAGCAGCTACAAGGAATTCCTTTCCTTTATAAAAACGGCATCCTCACTCAGTTAAAAATTGAATGAACTTAAAAATGTGATATTAAAAAGAACAAAACTAAGTTCTGAGGAAGATGTCCAGATTTTGTCCTGCAGGGAGTAAGGATTGCACTTGTACAAGAGGCACCATCTAGCTAAACCCTGTTCTTTATGGCCCAAATCTTTTGTAATCACTCCAGCTCATCACAGGAATTGACATGATAAAACACACATGTAGGCACATCTATTCTACCTACATATGCACTCCTCTGAGTAACAAACGAGGATACCTGATGGGTATTTTATATGAAAATGACATTAGTCTGATGATGGGAATTCTTTCTTTTTGAACTTTGATTAAGCTTAATAACAGCTCAAAGTTCTGGCTGATGTCCCTCCTTTGAATGCTCATCAGGCTTAGTTCTACTTAGTTTCTCAACTCCTATGGGATCCTAAGGATCCAAAGTCACCGTTTGCTGCCACTTCTAGGGATTCAGTAGCTACATCTTTACCAGAAAATCAAATACTGCCCAGAAACACTCTTGAGCACTAGAATATGAACACCAACATTTAAAATTGTTAAAATTGTTCTTAAAATGTTTTTTTCTCATGCCAACTAGCACTTTTCTAGACAATCTGCAGACACAGCACAGAAGTGAGAATGTTTCAGGAACCATTCCAAACAAGCAGGTGGATCTCACGACAAATTGCTTTGCAAGCTCAGAGAATTTACAACAAAAATATCAGCTGTTCTGTGTAGTGGGAATGATCCTGGATATGTCTTATTTAACATTCTAGGAACAGAGTAAAAATCCGCTCTTCAGTATCTTTCTTTTCCATTGATTCAAGTCATCCCCTTCTGATAATATAGTGGAAAACATTTTTTTCTAAAGCCTGGTAGAATCTAACCTTCATATGATCTTGCAGTGTACCTGACTGATCAGTTATCCTGCTATTGCCACAGAACTTGACACCAGCTGATGGCTATCCAGTTGTTAGCCTCATGTTGGAAGACCAAAGGAAGATTCACATCCAAAACACCCCAGCCAATTCAACATACAACTGGAAGCAACTGGAAGAGATGATTATTTAATAAAATAGCACTGAATTGAGGAGTTAAAAAGTGATTTGGGGCTCTCCATACTTCTTTTCCACTTGGGTATCTCAATTTCTTATATAAGAAGAGCAGGTAGGAACTCTGGCTTAAACATCCCTGAGTATAGTATATGCTGAAGAGAAGTTTAAAGTTTTTTTGAATCAAACTAACTTTCTCTCAAAATATATGATGGAAAACAAATGAGTCTGGTAGCTTCTTGGACCTTCCACTCCGGGTTTTAAGGCATGAGGGAAAAGAGTATCTCTTTGTGAGCTAAGCTTTCGTTGGAATGGATTTTTCATCTATTTTTAACAGTAATTTATCTAATTGCTCTGCATTATGCTACAGCACATAATGTTAAACTGCACTTTTTCATGGCTGCATTACAGTTTCAGACATTTTATTACATAATCTACGATGACATTTCACTTACTGTATTCATCCTGCAAGAACAATGCAAAAATGGCTGCAACAATACAAATCCAGTTTTCATATCATGCCTACTTAGGATACAGGGATAATAATGTTATACCATACTTATTAGTGCTTTCTCAGTCAATATGTTATGATATACTGAATTGTTTGTGTCATGGGGCTCAATTACTTAGACTTGGCAGTCAGATGAAATCACAAGACAAAAAACAGTTTAATCAAACATAAACATGATTCCAAATTTTTATTGACTGCATTTATCCACTGTTAGGGCTGGCATCCCACTCAGAGGAGAAAGGTAAATAAGTTGTTAGAAAAGAATGAAAAAGACATGTTCTTTCTACTTTCAGTTAAAAAAACCAAACGTTTGGGGAGGGAATGCTCTTTAAACTTTATTGTATTTGTATGAGTGACCTCATTTTTAAAAGTATTCCTGTCTTTGAATGGTAACATAGATATTTACATGTAAAGCTGTATTTGAGATATGATACTTAATCATGTGGAACACAGTAGGATCTTTGTTAATCAGGTATGAGATGCATAAAATGTGCAAGTGAAACTAGACAGCATGGCATAACACTGTAGTGGCCATTTTGTTGTATAAATTGGTTCCTAAATGTTACTAATATTGGATCAAACATCCCATTCTAAAAAGTATGCATTCAGATTTCACTCGTTATTGTATACTCACAAAATCCCTGCATTCCTAAAAGAATTCCTAAATCCTCTAAAAGATTGTGTGTCAGCATCAGCTGTATACATCTTTAATTTATGTTTTGAATAAATTGACATGTTAAACAGAAAAAAAAAATCAGTTTCTTTTAAGAGAAGGGGCAGCCTTCCTACAACTAGTTCTTTTTTTTACCTATTATCTCAACAGATCCTCAAGTGGAAGCCTAACAGAAGATACTAGAATCAGTTCCTTGTAGCATCTCCTCCTCTTTCCCTGAAGATAATCAAGGACAAGGTAGCACGAGGTAATTAGCTGCAAGTATCATTAGCTGCCTGAATCATCTCCAGGACTGATACTGAGCTCCTGCAGGCAGCCCTGGCTTACAATCGGTGACTCCCAGGGAAGATATTTCAACACAAGAAAGAGGCCCTACACTGGGGAAGAAGGAGCCATGCATATGAATGACTACTCTTGTCCTGCTGATAGGAGAACTCCTCGGTATTTCCAGCTCCATACTTCTGGGGTAAAGCAGCTTACCCCAGAAGGAATACCAGCTTGTTGCTTTGACCTCTGTCTTTTACTTTTCGGTGTATCGACAAATAGCACTGTTGTCTCAAAAAGCTTCTGTTTATTAACGTTAGAAAAAAAAAAGTGTCTATTTTTAGATAAATACTTAGGGAGCATTCACATCAATGGAAGTAAATAATTTCCCTGTATTTGTCATTAATAACATTGATGGATAAAGCGTTGTATTGGAGAGGGAAAAATCTGAGTTTTGCCCAGCTGGCTTATACTCCATTTTACTATATTATTGATGTCAATGCCTGTTTTGAAACTGTAAAGCAGTTTCAAAGAGGCAAGCTCATAATTCCCTTAGATATTTCCACAAAATGTTCTAATTCTCATATAACTCAGTACTCCTGAAAATGACACTTAAATATGAAGTTAAGAGTTTAACTTTAGACAATGGAGTTAATCATTTTCTCCATCTGTAAAAGAAAATCTTCTGGGTTGTTTATAAAGCAATTTTATTTTCTTGGATAAGAGGCTCTGCATGTGCTACAAATTCTTATTTGCTACCATTTAACTGGTTGCCATTTTTGCATTTTATACAGTAAGTCTTCACAAATAACATAAAATAGCAGGGCAACATAGACAATAAAACCAATTTTATACCTAAATATAGTCAAATTCAATAGAAATTTTTCAGAATGTATAGAATAATATTAGAAAAGAATTTTACAGTTGTCCATGAAAAAATAATTGTCTTTTGTTTTGTACATCTAATTTCCATTCAAGTGACACATATAAGAACATATTATTAATCCTGATGCAAACCCATGAATCTTGTCAATACTTATCAGGGTGTGAAAACCTAGACGCCGCCGTTGTTACAATGAAGAATATGGCTCACACGTAATTTCACATTTACTTTAATGCATTAATACTACTACATCTTACCAGTAGGCAGCACTGTTACATCTTTTTAGATGTTAGCAATGTTAATGACATTCAGTGCCATCTGCAACTTTCTACATAATATCTGACCTTTACTTCCATTCAACCCTCATTATTTTTTCTTCACGCAGTGTTTCTATCTCCCAGATTTTATTTCATAAAAGAAAATAAGAAGAAAATCAAAATGCTTGAATATTTTTTAGCACATCAAAAATGGGAAATGGATATTGGAATAGTATATTGGATTGAATTAATCAATTACCATAACTGTCACTATTTAAAATGTGGCAATATCTATATCAAATGATGAATTACCTTAGGCAAATATCTCAGTAACATAAATGATTCATTTTAGTATTGATTTGATCATTTAGATCTTTAAGACACTAAAAGAAAAAAAATGATAGAATAAACAATGGTCCTCATCCTGAAAACCCTTATTTGAATGAACAAATCATGAGCCTTCAATTATGAGTCTTATCTTAAATTGGACTGTCCTTCTCAAGGACTTAAACTGTAAAATCCAGAACAAATTAGTATTATAAAAAGAATAATCTGTTGTTATGACTGTTTTATAGATAGCCTCATAATATTTTTACTTGGCTATCTTTAGTTTGTTGCACAAATATGCATAATACCCTAATAACTGATAATTTTCATTTTTTCCATTCCGTAGAGTTTTTATCATCAACTAATTGGACTTTGATCTTACATTCACTAAAAATTAAAATTCAATGGTGAGTTCAATGGGATTTTTGAATGTACAAGAAAGGATGAATTTTGTGTCAAATATACATGTACCCAGCTGCAAAGGTTACTGGCAGGGGTTAATAAGTATATTTGCAAAGCACAGATAATGAATACTTATATTAGAATAAGTATCTATTTTATATAAATATGTTATAAATATATACATATACGCATATGCACACGTGTGCTCACAGAGACACATATTTATATGAGCAAAAGTTTAAAAATAAATAGTATTCTCTTAGTTCATTGGTAAACAATCTATACTAGCTTACACATCTGAGCAGTACCAAAGATTTTTTTCCACTTTCTGTCCTACTTTCACACCAAAATTATAATTTCATATTTCATAAAAAGGCACAGAAACGTAAAATGGGCCAACATCAAAATATAACAAGGAAGCAAAGATAAATTAGAGGAATTCTTTGGTTCTTTCACTAACTAATCAGAGATATACAGAAAAGGACCTTTTAAGTTTAATGATACCTGCTCATTAAATGATGCTAAACACTAAAATACCACGAACAGCAGGGAATTTCAGTTTACATTAGAGAAAAAAATAAAAGGGTAAAAATGACTGAAGTTGGTCAGTTCAAGCTGATAGGGCACTTCAAATGAATAACAGAAGAATAAAAGAGACACTCTAGGTTAAATTAGGTTCTCCTATGCCTTTTCTTGAAAGTGCTTAACTTCACAAATTTTATTTGAATTAACTAACCTGCCAAAATCAAAGACTTGAATAGGGGTAAAGTTAAACAAGCAACTATACTTCACAGTAAGTTTACCCATTAAACAGCAGATAAAACCTCTGCATAAGAAAAGATGGGGGAAACAGTTTCAGAATGTGCATTTTTTCCTTCACTAGTCAGGGAAAATGTCATCCCTTTCATACTCTTGAAGTAAAGCTGTATTTTAGAATAAAATTATTCAGATATGGAACTTAATTCTTCTAGTAATTTATTTGTAAGATTTCTGTTTTTCTAAGTTCAGCACAGTTTTCTTTCCCTCCACTTGATATTTGTAATACTTGAGTATTACCATTTTAGTATGGCTTTAAAGATATTACAGAATTAATAATACAGTATTACCTGACTAATAACATTTGCAAATACGCCGTAAAACATTTAAAGGAAAATAAGCAATTTGAAGAAATTGTCAAGGTTGGGAAAGACAAAACAAAAAGCAAAAGGGTTGTAAATAAGAAGGCTGCTTCAAATCTTTCTCAAAAACACATGATATCCTCTATGTTAATTTCCTTGGAAGGTTATTATATTTATATTAAAAAGAATAAAAGAGGAGAATTCCTTTTTGTGTGTGTGTTAGCAGCTCTAGCACACTAATAAAAATACATATTTGAAATATATTCAGTCTTATTCAATCTGTTCATAATGTTTCCGTATTTTTCCTTTCCATCCTTAAATTAAAAATAAATAAATAAATAAATAAAGCCAACTTTACTAAGCATGTGAACTCCTCCTAACATACAAGTTTCCACTGCAAGAACTCCTGACCTGGAACTGGATCTGGGCAGGCTGTACAACCACTTGAAAGACTCTGCTGTAAGGTCAACCTGCGCTGACTAGCACTTTTAAAAAAATTATTACACATAACACTTCTAGATTTATTAAGTGATTTTTAGCTAGCATTTTAGCACTTTGGGAGATGAATAGAGTTGGAGAAAGAATAAAATAAAGAAGCAAAAATATATTTGATGAAATTTGGAGTGTACGCAGCCAGCAAGTTACTCTACCAATCTGAGCCTGACTTGGTCAGCCTGAGCGTCTCTGTGCCTTTGTGTCCTTCCAGGACCCTTGCCCTCACAGCCAAATACCTGGCCTGAGGCTGTAACACGGGATTGGGGCACAAGAGCTAGGATTTATGTGGCTTATAGAAAAATAATTTTGGATTTGATTTTCAGAGATGATAACCAATCGTGGTTACCAAGTGCATCTCAAATCCTACCCTTTGATCCCACCAAATGAAATTTTAACCCATGAGATATGGATAGTGTCTGTCTACCTCGCCACGGGATTGTGAGATTATTCTCACAGCTTTGACACACTCCACATATTGTAAGCATAGCAGGAATGCAGACAAATACAAACCCAAAGGAAGAAGTTCAGATGTTTGGTTCTCTTTGGTTGATTTGCTTGGCAATGGATATGTAAGACAGCCAGATACAAGGGGATGAATCCATGCCTCCATCGAGATAAGAGCTATCATCTGTTAAACTTTATTCTCTAAGATAAGACTGTTATATTGGAGTACCACTACATAAAGAAGATGAGTAATGGGTACTGTGTCAACCTCAGAAGAAATACTAGATTGTTTTAATATGTATAGCTGGCAAAATGCCAGAGAGCATCACCCATCTGGGAGCAACCTTAACAACTAAAAAAGACACAGTAACAGGTGTAGAATAACAGCATATGAAAATATCATTTATACGAACATGAGAAAGATCTTGCTCTAGAAAATTTGTGATAAAACGTCAAGAAAAATTAAGGACAGAGATGAGATAAAGTATATAAATACTGTGAGGATAATTGTGACATAGGATACATTTTTCCCTGCTTTAACTGTTACTTCAACATTATTGTTAAGAAAATGAATAGTTTACTTCCCGTGACAAAAGCTAGGCAAATCTCTTGGCACTTCCAACCTATCTTACACTATCCATCAAGGAACAATCTCATGTGTATGCTCAGAAGTACATAAAGGCTCTTCTACAGTTCATCACGAACAACTAAGCTTACTATAGCATAAAGAACAGTGAATTAAGTCTCCCCATGTCTTAGAAATACAGTCAGAGCTACCAAGGAGATGGCAGCTCAAATACAACTTTTTTTGTTCACACCTGCACCAGGTTAACTCAAGTGAATACACCCAAGCATCCCCCATTTGTGTTAAACTCAGCAGTCAAGAACTTCCTTAGAGATATTCCTCCCAGCAGCATGCATCTGGAAAAAAACTTGTCTGCACTCTGTACCTGTTTTCTTAGTCATTCCAGGTAACACTGAAGAGTACTTCATTATAAAGGCCTAAGCAGAGCATGAAAAAGACGAAATAGCATTACTAGTCTCATTAACTCATTAAGCTGAAAATGGTACAGTATCTCAGAATTAAATTTAGGAAGTTACTGGTGTTGTTTGTGTGTGTGTGTGTGTGTTTTTGTGGTTTTGTTTGTTTCTTTGTTTGTTTGTTTTTCATTCATTGAGAGAGAAGGAATAGATCTGATCTTTTTGTGGTCAACAACATCATGAGGAAAACAACTTTTTAATTAGGAAATGTAAAGTTGCAGAAAATAAAGGAAATAAGCAGTTAGAACAAGTTGTCCTTCCTTGTTAGGAAAACTAGCAAAGGATTAGTTAAGATTAGTTAGGCTTCGTTGACAAAGTCATCTGTAACATAGCACTGATGATTACATAAAATTACAACATCAGATACACTAAGTTAGCAACTTACCCATTTCACTAGTAAATACAGATGAGAACCAACAGGACAATGTTATCTTCGTTCTCATTAATATGTTTACAACAAGTGGCTGGAGGCAACAATTGAGGGGGCCCCACAGCTGTAGATGTTATATAAACCACAGCAACACCACAGAGACAACGCAACCAAGCAGCTGATAATCTGATCAAAGACATGATATGGAATATTTTAAAGAAATTTTATCCTTTCCTTAAGTTGCCCATTTTATTCTATCTATTTTTGCATGATGTCTTTCATGCCATTCAAACTCTAATTAATGTCTTTAAACAGAATGTAAAGTTAGGAAAAAATCACCAGTCCATTGATTATGTCCATGCTACTTAAAAGCCAGGATGCTCTTTAAAAAACTGATGTAACAGATATTGCAAGCATTACTATACTTCACCAAGAGGCTGAGAAGTGCTTTTTCAATGCAATGCTAAATGCCCTGATATTGAGAATGGGGCAATTACCTGCCACTTTGGCAAATAATTTGCTAAAAACACTTTGCCTGCCTGCTTGCCCAAGAATGTCTATTTTAACCAAGTTTTGACAGCAATGGCTAACTTTTAGAGCCCAACAAACTTACACAGGTCTAAACTAGACATGCTGGGATGTCTGCAGTCTACATTATATGAATGAGAAGTTCTGTCTCAGCTTATTCTTGCATCTTTCTATTATTTTACTTCATTACCTTTTTTTTCCTACTATACACTGGAATTCAGTTTATAATTATACAATTGTTTGTTGATCCTATTATTAATTTACTAATTTATTTATAATTATTTTTCTCCTCCTTTGTCTAACTTGCACACTCTGCTAAAGAGGATGCTTATTGAAAGAATAACATAAAGCGTTATCTTAAAACAGCCTGGTCAATATGATGGCCACATTAGCAACACTAGGAATTGTACTCATCTTTCCTCTCACTCTCCCCACTATTATTTACTTGCTTCCTGGATGAATTCTGAAATAATTTAAACTGTTTACAATCCAGATTTTTGTAAGAGTAGGAAGTGAATGGAATCTTACAAAATCAAAAACGTCATATGTCTTTGTACATATATTAATATATTGAAGCTGGCCATTGAGATTAAGAATGCACACAATATCCTCAGTTCCTTTAAATTCAAGAGAAAGGTCAGAAACTTATCTAGGAAAAGGTACAGATGAGGTGATACAGAGGCTTCTTTTATGCTGCTTTTAAATAGCTTTATCAGAAAGCAGTATTTGACCCTAGTAAAAGTAAGCAGAGTCCAGAGATTGCCTTTGAAAGCTAGTATTTCTCAAGTTACCTAAAACTTCGATTTGTGATTGCACCTCTTTCCATAACAACTAGAACAAAAAAAAAAAAAAAGAAGACAGTGGATTGTTCATCAGCATTTATTTTAATACCAAAAATAATAATAATAATAATAATAAAGATAACCAAGTTACACATTTCTGACCCATTTTGTGTATGCAAACATTAGTCTTGCCTCAAGGACATCCCTTGACATGTCTTGAAAGTTCAGCAATGACCAGTTTAGATTAAGAATATGCTTAAATACATGGGAAAAAACATTCTGCATTATTTGGACTTCACATTTCAGGAAGAAATATGAAGGTAGGATTCACATAAAACATTTAAATGTAGGTCCTCACATGTATTTCTGGATTCTAATCATCTGCTACAACTGCAAAGTATCTGTACTTTCCTCTGTAATCTGTACAGTCAATAGAGCCTAGTGAGAAATGAAAAGGTCCCTTCACAAGGGGGGTCCCTTCATTAGTTGCCTAAATATAGGCATCTGTTGCTATTTCATTTAGTCTAGGCAATGATGCCCAATTTTTATGGGCATTTTATTAACAATCCAGAAGTACAGGGATACTGACATTGGTTCTGTGTTAGATCTGCTAACCCTCTGTGGATATCTCAGATACTTATACTTAGTGCTTATAGTGATACCTAGAAACCTCTGTTTAAACAGATAAATCCTGCCCTAGACACCAACTTAAAAGCAAGCAAAATCATCCTCCATATTCAGTTGACTACTGATTGATGTGGCATCTCCATTCATTACAAATAGAAGCTTTGCCACCTTTGCCACAGTGCAGACAACTGTGATTTGGCATGAACCCTATGCTACAAAGATATCAGAGATTTTACATCGATTCTAGTGCTCATATGTTGTTTGTTTGTTTATTTGTTTGTTTGAAATAAGACTGGTTTCCATACTTTAGAATAGCAAATTTACTTATATGATCATATTAAAATCCTGCTGCTAGGATTAGAAAGCTAAGCAGATACTAAAGGCTTATAAACATGAGCTTTCAATTTCCTACCTCTAGTTATAATTGAAAAACTTGTTTTGAATATCTGAAACACAACCACTAATTAAGTTGCATTTTAGTCTTGAAAGTTTACCTAAAAGTGGCAAAGAACAAAGATAATCAGATCTTCAGTGCTCTTGTATCTTGAAACAATGTTATGCATTGGCAAAGCCCAGCTGCAGAGATTTTTCTATGTAACAGGAATGTAACAGAAATGTGTCTTAGAGACACATTTTTCCCTAAAGCTTATCTATTGTGGGTGACGACGGGAGAAACCTGGTGTCTAGATACAAAGATATGATAAACTGCAATGGGGAAAAGTATATGAGGCTTCAAAGAATAGCAAGCTCTAGCATAAATATTATACAAAAATACACAAATAAATATTACACAAATGTTTGTTAAATAATCCCACCAAACAATTCTCTGATTTTTTTTTACCATAACTCAGCATGCCAAGAGGATATGTGATGCCACAGTATTATTATTATACTTCTAGGACAAGCAATGGATGAATAATGATAATAACTTGTTAATTCTGAGGGAGAATTTCTGTAGAATACCTTACTTCATGAAGCATTAATAATTCTACCTGCTAGCACTACTAGGTTGATTGAGAAAATGATAAAGAACAAAGATTACCTAGACTACCTTAGGAAAAAACGCTGATTCCCCCAGATACTGATGTTCAGCTGACTATAAGAAAGTAGCCGTCAGCATGAAGAAGAAAATGGCCACTGCTACCTTGAAAAGCAATATCCCTAATCATCACTGAGGAGAACAAATAGCCAATGTTCATGATTACTGAAGGCCATGCTACAAAGGTACAAGACCTAACAGGGAACAGAATACCACAGATCATTTGTATTATTTCTTGTGGTTACAATGCCTTAAATGCCAGAGAGCCTACTGGACTGATAAACTTATTTCTTTGACCCCTATCAGACCTCTGATCAATAAAAAAGTGTATTTCTTTGCTACTGCAAGCAGTGCTTGATAACTGTAAGGGGCTCACCAGTATCAATGAGAGCACTGCAGAAAAGACAAAGGTATCTCTCTGCCTGAGAAAACACCCCTTCACTCTAAGGGAAACTTATGAAATAACATCTTCTGCTTATCTTCCATGACCCTACTAGCATCAGTAAAGAATATTATAAAAGGGGAAAATAAGAGGGAAAGCATCTTACCTTTATCCAGATAAGGATTAAGTAGTTGGACTGATATTACAGACGTGAGGAGAGGAAGAGCAATGTTACACGACCATTGGTGCAGAGCTGCTATTGGAACAGTAAATACTTCTTTTGGGCTTTGTCTCCTTGGAATAAATACTCATGGGAGTCATGGGCAGGGACCCTAAGAACTGGTGACCTCTTGGCCAAGCCAATTAAAAAGGAAGTAAGGGAGGACATTGGTTGTTCATCTGTGAACATTAGGAGAAAAGAAACAGAGGAGCAAACAGTATATTTGGGAATGTAGCACAAGAGACTCAAAAAGAAGTGTGGGTACATAGGAAGCACATGCTTGGAAATATGTATTAGTCTCCTAGTATAGTGACATTACCTGCAGAATATATCAGACAGTAAAAATCCTTGTACATATTCAATGACAGTTGTTTTTTTGTTTGTTTGTTTTTGGTTTTGTTTTTTTTTCCCACACTAACCAAATCCTTAGGTTTCCCTACATATGTTCATGTTGGTTGGCATGAATGTCTGTGCTCAGCACTTCAGAGCATGTTCTCCCATAGCTTCTAAGTCTGTATGTCAAAGTGAAATTAAGAAATACAAGAACTATTCTTACAACTACTATGGAGCTACTACTGCCAACTCCTAATGATATCAATGTGTAAGACATTATACAATACAGCTTACATAGTGATGACTATACATTCATATTGATCATTACACTCTGGCCTCATGTGAGATTTCCTAATCAACAAGAGCTTGGGTTCTTTTCCTTCTCTGGATAATAATTTTGTAGGCCTTTCCAAATCTTTACAAACTTCTGAAGGTCTTTATCTTGCAAAGATATTCTGCAAAGGGAGCAGTCACCTATTCAGGTATTTTTCATAATAATGCAACTTCGTCAAGATGGCATTGCTAAATCCGCTGAGATTTTTTAGCCACTTCGGAAAGCAAGCATGTTATAAACATCCTTTTTTTCTGCCAAAGCAGCTCATAAAATGCTTCATACACCAGTGAAGCAGAGGGTAAATTGGAAATACCAGAAATGACAGAAACAGCCATAACTCCATTCATGTCAACAGTGTTCATAAGGACAGAAGCTCTTTCTCCAGTCACAAAAAATAAGGCTAGTGCATATCTGGAGGATGAACAAAGCCTCCAGAAAAAAAAAAAAAAAGATCCTGCTCTGCAACACCGAACACTACATTTTCCTTATTCACTGCAGATTAGCACAAAATAAAATACAAAATGTTACCCTTTGTAATTGCATTGAATCCAATGAGTCAGTATTAAAGATTTGAGTAAAAGTAGCCACAAATACCTTGTAAGCTATACAGATATTGCAGAACACTTAGAGATTACTCTCCTCATAAAATTCAAAAGTAGCTAGAGGCTCAAGGTAGTGACCAAACTGATTTTACAATTGATTTTGTTCTTTTGCTTAGCAGATGACAGTAATGCTAGACATCTCAGATTGAACCATATTATTTTGGATCTCAAATGGATGAAGTCAACAGGACAGCACCATGGGAAAACAGGCAGAAATGCAATGATGTTGGTCAGTGCTACAGCGTTCTGGCATTTCACAGAAAGCCACTGTCTACAATGGGGACTTTAGTAATGTTATTGGGGAATAAGGAAGACGAGAAGAAATCTGAGCAGGAGGAAAGGAGGATATAATTAACACCAATTTAACATGACTGCTTTCACCAACAGAGGCCACCCAGTACTCACACACAGATAAGCCTTTGCAGCAATTAATATTCGATCCTTATCATTTTGGAGGACAATTCAGAACCTGAGTTATGCTGACAAGGTCTACAATAATTCCTCCCTCATCAGTGTTTGGAATAACTCAGATGAAACTAAGGCTGGATACAAATGCTTGGTGACTGGTTATATTCCTTGAAAGGAATATAATCCACCTTCCTACAAAATGAGGAGGTTTTGGAAATATTCTTACAGGTCCTCTTCTTGCCTCTAATAGTAAAATATGCACATGCAGTTCTGTCTAGCAGCTACACTGGCCAAAGAATAAAGAAATGCTAGACAATGCATGTGCTCTTCCAAAGACTTTTAGTGGTCAACATTTTGGTGATGGCTGTTCTAAGGAGCTTGAGCATGCTGTCATCTTCAGACAGCAAAAAATGTTGAATACCTTGGGTTGACAGTGCACAATGGATATACACCTATCAAAAGACGCATCTTTAAGTGTATGAAATCACCCTGCAACAGGGATCAGACTGAGGAATATCTAACTGTATGTCTTCTCTCAGATGGACACTAATTCAGTCAAAATAGTTCAAAAATGGTAGACAGGACACAGGCCAAGACGCTACTGCTTGTGTGCATGACTGTGGTGTGAAAAAGCAGCAGAAAACTAAGAATGGAAGAGTTGAACTAAAAATACAGATGTAGTCATGAAAATTATACAAAGGAGAATGATTCCCAGATAAAATCCTTTCACTTCTATGGCAAATTAAAGCAAATTAATTAAACTGTAAATTTTGTTTTTGTGTCCATGTCTTACTTGGAAAAACAAATTTAAAAAAAAAAAAAAAAAGAAGAAAAATCCCAACATACAAAAAAATCCCAAAGCCTTTTCATTGTAAACAAAGTTATTTATATTGATGAATAGTTGGAAACCTAAAGAAGTGTTTATGCTAATGCTACAAATGATCACAGAATGACTCCATACTATTTTTTCCTTCCTGAGCAGGTAAATGATGCTACAAGTAGACCACCTGGAACAGAAATTAAAGAACTTTTAAGATACAACATAAAAAGAAATGACGTGAACACTTGCATTTGGTCAGTGTTTACCCCACTCACTAGAAGTAAAACTTCAAAACAAATGAAATTACAGAACAGGAATAAAGCAAAGGAAAAGAAATGCAGGAAAATAATATCATAAAACCTACATACTGATTGCAACTTTAAAAAGGACGAAAACAAGTAAAACACAAGTGAAGAAAATGATAGTCTTAAGAGACTAAAGGTGTTTTGTTTGTTTGTTTTTTGTTTTTTAATTTTTTTCCACAAACACACTGAGAGTTAACAACATTTTAACCACGCTCTAGCGTCCAGACTATTATGCTTTGGAAAGGCCTGATGTAAGAGGCACTGGAATACCTCGAAGACTGCCTGTGCTGCCCAGAGGCCAAACCCTGTAATTGACGTGCCTGTTAAGAAAGTGACATTCAAAGGACAGTCCAAAATCTCTTCTTGGTGAGCCAGGGTGAACATCGCAGGCTTTATTTATCTCCTCTATCCCAAATAAAATTTGAGTCTACACCTGTGAAACAGGACATTTTTTAAAAGGTAAGGTGGGTAAGTTGATTAGCTAATTAACCAAGCTCTTATATACAACCCATAGGGAGCATTTCAAATGCATAGGACCATTTTTGTTATTAAAATAAAATAGGACAGGGAAGATTTATCATTAAAATGTATTTCACTAATTATACCACCTGGAGTTCCTTCCACAAAACAAACTTTTAATTAGAAAATGGGAATTTATAGAAAATGTTTGGTATAAAAGTTTGATTGTTTATTAAAAGTAGACTGTGGAAAGTTCCTGGCATGCTAGGCAGCACAGATATACCTCTTCAGAAGGTGCACTTTGTCATATTAAAAGACTCAGGAATTTCTTCAGAAACTATTAGCACTTATTTTTTGTATCTCCTTTAGTAAAAAGGGAGGCATGATAAAACGGGTATTTATTTTTACATGATGGAAGAGCTTCACTAATTGTAGGCAAACAGATTATTTTCTCCTTAAGGAAGTAATAAAACTTGATGATACATTTAATACAAGCCAACCAGAGAAGCTGAATTCCCAAGTCCCACACTGCTACTTTGTACCAGCTGAGTGTATCAGATGAGCTGTATTCTTCTCAGAGGCATCAATGGCATCGTTGTCTATGCCTGGAGAAACTCAGCTAATACACTGCAATGCACTCTGTTGCAAAGCAGTCTTCACTGGAGATGCAGATGCATTGCCATGTATAAAATCACTTAAATTGCTTATATAGTGTCTTACAGAAGAGCAGCAAAGTACTTGTTTTAAGTAACACTGCAGAAAACAGCACAAATAAGTAGGAGAATTTTTGATGCCCATCTTCATACTTCATATTTATATTACTGTAGTAACATCCTTGCTAAACTGAGTGTTAGTTAACAGTTTTCTGAACTGGATTTCTTTTGCAGAATAATTGTTTTAAACAAGGAGTCAAGAGAAAATTACTGGACGGGCAAGGGAAAGCTGCATGACTCCAGGTATGTGGTGTTAACGGGAAGAATGCCTCTTTCACATATCCCTCAAACTTAGCACTTGTAAAGGGAAGAATCACGAGGTCCCACCTCTGAGGTTGGAAAAGGGAAGTGAACAGCAGTCCTCCAAAAACAGCAATGATCAAGGAAAGAACAATGACCTGCATTTATTGCCGGGTAGTGCTCCCAGTTGAGTTAATAAAGTTGTGGCCTAATTAAACTGAGCACTTCACATCTTGTTTTTCTTCTTGCACGGCCAGGACAATTAAGCATCCTTTGATGTAGAGTGCTCTGAGGAAATCTCCCAATTACTTTATGAACAATTTTTGTCATAAAGCCTGAGAGAATTTATTGAAACCACCTACAGTAGAATGAGGCCAGAGCCAATCATCACTGGATGACCAGACTTAGGACTACGAGTTTTAAACTACAGGCCACAAAGCCCACAAACACCACATTACAGTGAGAAATTTAAGCTGTCGCAAGTGCTAGTTGGGTACAGCAACCTGAACAAAACTCTGTGGAAAATGACTCTGTTTCACCCCTTGAACTGAAGCCGTTGATAATTCCTGATTTTCTGTTTTAGTGGAGTTTATATTGTATTCTGACCATATTCAAATTCAAAACTAGCTTTAATAGTGCATGTAACTGCTTGACAATGTCCTCATTCAACAGTCTGCTTAAACATTTAATTCTAAGCATATTTGTAACTGTTTTTTTAATCAAGTTGAAAAAGTTATTTTGTCACTTTTTACCAAAAATAAGCTAGGACATTCCTAATTCCTAATACTAATAATTTGAAATAATAATTTATTAACCTAAATTCAGAGTGTTACGGACATAGGGTAATAAGGATTTTCTGCACCTTCAAACCTCCTGCTATCACAGGCATGCATGCTGTATATCCAGCTCTATAAAATGAGCCATTTCTATATTAAAACTAGTTACTTTGAATAGCATATCTGAAAAACTGAAAATACATATTCTTTCTTAAATCAGTAAGCATATATATTCCAAAACAAAAACATGTGAATTTAAATTTTAAATCTTAGACCATGTATTCCTTATTTGATTAATCAACACATGCAATTAATATGAATTGAGAAAAATATATTTTTTTTATTAAAATATACCTTTTTTGAAAAACAATTCTCAGACTGGTAATAATAGATAAACAGTAATAGCTAAATTAAAGGAAAAACATATTATAATGACTTTAAACATTACATCATATATGTATCATATACAAGTTGTACTAACGCATAAAAAATATTAGACCCCAACTATTGTCTCCATTTAATGTCTACAAGTTATTTAAACAAATAAATAAACAAACCTCGAGATAATAACTACATAATTGGAACATCTAAATTACACTTTTTTTTCAGCTTATGGAAAGTATAATATTTTAAACTCTTATCTGTTATTACTTATTTTATGCATAGGGAAAAAAACGTTTTGTGAAATTTGTTTTGATTGTTGTAATAACAAGTCTGGAAACTCTCTGAAACCGAGTTTTTTTCACAACTAAAATGTGAATTAAATTTTAACAATTGTGCTATTATTCACTTAACTAACTCAGCTGGGTAGAAAATCAGAACGCAAAACAGCACAGTATTCCCCATAAGGCCATTCATCATTAGTACAAATTAGCTCTAAAATGCATCACAGGCAAACAGAAAAAAGCCTGAATTATTTTTGTCTTACAGTATAATAATGAGTCCTGATTAGGAGATACAATAATTTAGTAATGTGTGGATCTATCCACTGAAAAACTCACTACTGCTGCTGAAGTATTTTAAGACATATATTCCATTCAACTCCCCAAACAAATAGCAGACTGTACTTCAAATGCATTGCAAGACTATTAGGTAATCTCTTTCTTTGTTTAGATTCAGTAGGGTTCAGTGACAAACATTCATCTTTTTCTATAAAAGTTCCTGTTCTTTTGCTTAGTTAAGAATTGCTTTAGTTTTAGTAGCAACTCACAATTTACTTCACAATTTATCCCACACTAAACTTCAAACAAAATGCAAAAATTATCCTTTAACTATTTTAAAATTATGAATTATTTGTTCAATGTTTAGATCATACACTGGAAAGAGCATTTACATCTGTAGGTAGGCTAATAGAATCAGACACAAAGCTTCTGAAATAAACCAATACCAGCTGCTACCATGCCTCATTACTCTGCAGTAGCTGCTACCATGAAATATTGTACACTGCAGAATCGTGGGTTTTCAAAAGCCACACAGACTTTTTAGAAGATGTAGCAGTACAAAACAGATACTTCTGTGGGGAAAAAAAAAAAGAAGAAGAAGAAGAAAAAAAAAAAGAAAAAGGAAAAAAAAAGAAATAAAGAAAGTCCTATACTGCAGGATATGTGTTCAACTATTTTCCATTCTAATGTACACACATTTTCCACCACCATGCATTTTACTTATTTTAACAGGTGAAAGCAATTAGATTGTAAAATGATTACATTGTCAATGCTCCGATTTATAAAATAATAATTTAAAAAATCTAAAACTAATTAAATATCTTTCTGATAAGTAACACACACTTTCTGCTTCTAAAATATGCTTACATAGGAATGACAGTATCATAATCAGTACCTAATCTTTTAATTTATTAAGAGAGGATATACAAGTGACCCAAAAAAGCTGGGCTCCAGCCATACAGTGTAGTCAAAAAACTTTATATGTAGACATGCTATACAAAAGTACAGCTTTTAAAAACAATTATTTTTCAAAATCCATTTTAAATATTAGACTTATTGTATACTGCAAAAATTAGATTGCAACAGCTAAATCTCTTGGTAAAAGGTATTGTCACAGACCCTCACATCTCAAATGGTCATTAAGAAAGTCTGAAGAGACACACCTTCTGGAAACACAGAAGTAATTTTAATGTAAAAGTTTACACAATTAAAATTACAGAGGTTTAATTTCCAACAAGCCCAGAAGAATTAAATATTCCATAGCTCTCAGGACACATCTTCAACACAGAAGTTTAGTCTTAAATGTTCATGTAATACTTCAGGTATTAGAATTAAGAACTTGAATATGTTTAAAAGAACATTATTCTAGCAGGAATCAATTGAATACTTCTAATTTAACTATTCTGAAGATAACATTTTGATATACACAAATTAATTAGGCACAAAAATTTAAAGCAGTCTTCTGCTTTATTCAAAAAAACATTGAACATGGTGTTCAGTAAGTACTCCAGAGTACCATTTAGAGGTAGTATAGCACAATATAATTCTTCATTTTAAACTACCAAATAATGAAATGCATAACTCTATATTTCAGAACAGTTTTGTCTTTTCATACTAATCATTAAGCATTTCTTTGCTAACATTCTGTATCTTTGAAACTCTTCTCTGCATAATAAAATTAATTCAACTCACCATTTTCAGAATAATTAGTGCTTACTGATTATTTGCCATACTCTCAAGGGTAAATTAATGAAAATGATTATATGAGATACAAAATGTAAGCAATCACTAGTAGTAAGCATGTTAGGTAAGGCAATACAAGTAGTTCATCAGATAAATTGTTACACATCTAGAGACTTTGCCTTTTCAACTGTATAATATGGTCTGTACTGCATCTTATAAAACTATTCCACTAATCCTCAAATCACCTTAATTTAAAAATTCCATGATAAATTAAACAACCAAATCCAGGATGAAAATTACTAAGCATTTCACTTAAAATATAATATTCAGCAACTTTGAAGAAATAACATTATTTTCAGTGACATCAGCCTTATTTTTCTCATGTGTATATCATACCTAAAATAAATTGTACTCAGTATCCTGGATTGCATATGCCTTTGCCAAATAAAATTACTTCTGGAAATTATTACCAAATACCAACAGGGTATTTTCTTCTACCATCAGTATGGTATCAAAAAGCTGATCAGAAATCAAAATAAACCATAATTAAAATGACATCTCACCCAGAAATGACTAACTGATCACACAAACAAATCTCAGCATACAAATATCTGCTCAGAGCTTCTAGTCTGCCCTTAAAACTGTGAATTTGGGTAACTGGAGTCTGACACACTTTGCAACAACAAAGGGAATTTTAAATACATTTCAGAATCAAAAGATTTCTCTCAGAAACTCTCTGTTCTATTTTACAGGCAATTCCTCCATTCAGCCATTCTGCTGATCTCAACACATGGCTATTTCTGAGGAAAAAAGGCCTCTCAGGTCAGGAAGGTGGGCCACCACAAACTCTAAGGTATGGCAGAAGACAGACAGGGCTCACTGGTGAAAGAGATGACATTCTCACTGCTGGATGTTCATCTTACTAAGTAGGCTGGCAAAATTTCTTCCCCTCTAACAGATCTAAGGTGTAACCCAGCTAAGGAGACTGACAGTAACACAGATCAATATTTACAGTGATATCCCTTATGCTAACGATGCATCCATGTCTGACAGCCTTAAATTCCTTATCGACCAAAAAGCAGAAGACAAGGTAAAGAGACATTTTTTGGCCTTACTGTGACATGGCACTTAACAAGCAGCTGGAAGCATATTTACAATCCCAAACTGGAAAGTTTACTAACAAAACCTGAGTTACTGTCAGCAGAAGGCTGGTTAAATCATGGCTTTTCCTGCTACTGCTTCACTTAACCTCAGGGAACCCAGTCCTAACCATACTTCCTGGGAAATATGTATATGCTCTGGATTGGACAAGCTCACATAATGAAGCTGGATGTAGTCATTAACATTATGTACACACTTTATACTTCATATCTGATATTTAAGAAGACAAAGGTCCATTGCAGTAAGTCCAGCCTCCACGCCATACTCCAGCCAGATCCCAAAAGGGGAAGTTATCAGCAAAGAAAGGTGTATGAAGAAGAAAACCATAAGGTGTCAATAAATATCTACAATCATAAAGGCTTAAGAAAATAATAACCAATTCTTAAAAATCTATTTGCAAAGGAATAAGCATTTAGTAAATCTCAATTTGGGAAAAACCAGGTCATTTTATAAAAATCCAGAGAGAGAATGTATACCCCCAAAGTATTAAACCCATTGGAGAGCAATTAAAGCAAAAGGAATACACTGAAACATTAATGTGGATTTTTAACAAATCCTGGAATACTCCACAAGATCAAGAGAATCAAGAAAACTTAATGCGGCACTAGTGTTCATGAAGATCAAACCTGAGAAACTACAGTCAGGCTGACATCACGCCAGTATAAATTCTGGAAAGGGTGAGCAGTAAATAATTAAGAAATGATAGCATAATTCATTCATTTGTAAGTCTTGTCAACTAAACTTGATACCATTTTTTATGCTATAACAAGTTTGGTTAATAACATTAACTTGTATTGTCATAGTACACTTAGATTGCTATAAGATTTAATCTTGCATGACATTTTCAAGCACCATACAAAATCAATATTCTACATTACATGGATTAAAACTGTTTAAATACACAGATCTTGAAAACTGTAAGTGGAAAATTGTCAGACAATGTAGGTTCTCTGAAGAACTTTTATTGTTCCAAATTTATTACTTTCATTGTAAATCAGAGATATTTTTTTCTTCAGATGACCCCAGCCTTGATACAATGGGAAATATCAATCAAACGGATGGGCCCATCTTCCTCAATATAACTCATCTGAGCATACACAGCTAAAATGTACCTCTCCAACAAAAATGCTAAAACTATAATTTAGTTCATTTATAGAACAAAGGGTTAAGAGAGAACTTGCTTATCAACTGCAAGTATGTATAAAGCAAGAAGAGCAGTCAGCAGTTTCATTTAGTGGAAAAGAGAGCATTTTGGAATCCAACAGTTGAAAGCTATTAACTTGACTGAATGTGTTCATGTAAAACTCACATTTCTTTATTTCTATACAATGAAAATAAATAATCTATTACCACCAACTGATGACAGATATGGTAGATTATCTATTTTTCAAATCTTTATAAGAAGCTTTGATATCTTTCTAAAAGAGATGTCACTTTTCAAGTGAAATTACAGCCTCAAGGAATACACAAAATCTTTAAGGACGTTCTGTGACCTGCGTCGTGCAGTGATCACAAGTACGTTTGTAGGACCAGGTTGCTAGACTTAGAATCATAGAATCATCTAGGTTTGAAAAGACCTCTAAGATCAAGTCCAACCAACAACCTAGCACTACCAAGTCTACCACTAAACCATGTCTCTAAACACTACATCTACACAGCTTTGGAATACCTGCAGGAATGGTGACTCAACTACTTCCCTGGGCAGCCTGTTCCAATGCCTCATAACCCTTTCAGTGAAGAAATTTTTCATAGTATCCAATGTAAACTTCCACTGATGTAACTTCAGGCCATTTCCTCAGGATTTCCTTATCAGTCAGGACTGTTGATAAATGAGGGAAAGCGACTTGGTGAGCACTTCTGCCAACTCCTTCCTTACCTTTGGGTGGATCTCATCTGGCCCCACAGACTTCTGTACATCTAAGTGGTATTGCAGGTCAAACACTTGTCACACAGTACACCACAAAAGGCAAGAGAAAGCCACGTTAACTTGACCATTTACTGCATGCTCATATTTCATGGTGACCAAGAACAGGCAAGTAGATACAGATAGAGAAACGTGCAGGTTTACAACTTCACACTGTAAGGCAAGTTATTCTTTGCAACACATATAAGTAAGATTGACTTTAGAAAGATCTGAAACAATTCTCATGGACAGTAATTTGGTTTTGACACGTATGCACCAGAAGTTCTTGAGGACAGAGAAAATAAAAATTAAACAAAAAGAAATGGCTTTTAGTTACTTAATAATCCCATCTTCTATTTTTCTCCACAGGAGGCAGTGCTCAGAGTAAATCTACAACCGGAAAGTTCAACAGTAGTCAAATCTAGACTGTATTACCAGTTTCTCTACACTTAAGAATTCAGTTTCTTTACTTCAGCAAAGTAGTTCAGAGCAGTAACCATAAGAGGATTGGACTACCCAATTTATTACAGCCCAGCCGTGTCTGAATGACACTGGCTGCCTCGTTGCATTACTGAGGCTCAGAAAGGCAACACAGGTTATGAAAGATTTTTATACATACGCTTCTTACTGCAACTTTAGAAGGAAACATATTTTACGAAGATAAAAAGGAAAACTTAATTAGCTTTCATGTGCTCAGGAGGGAGGGAGAAATGCTAAAAGAACCTAAAGAAAACACAAGACTGAATCTCTCCTTTCAGCAACAGAAGAATTTCATCTTTGCTACTTACCAGAATATGCCAGGGATATATAGGCATATAAACAGACAGACAGATCTATCCAAGAAAAAAAAATGCACATTATTTAGCTGATTAATGTTCAAAGAGAGATAAAATGTACAGACCGTTGATGAAAAAGCCAAGTTTATCCACAAGAAGCAAAACTACCAAAGCTGATTCCTTCAGAAAGTCTTGAAGTTTCCTCATGCAATTGCTTCAATTCTTTAATAATTAAATCTCTTGCCTAATTCTTTCTCACTTCCTACCCTTTCTATTCCCTTCCATGAAAGAGTTCTCCCAGTCCTCTTCTACATCAACTATCTACCAGCTGGGCGAGAGTCATCATGTTCTTTCATGGCTTCTATACAGACATGTTGTCTTGCTGCTGAATGCCCATGTAGTATGGGACAAAAAGAACAGCTAAGAATAGTTAACAAGCATAAATTCAGCTTGGTTTTCTTACTTACCCTATACTTTCTTTATCAACACAAATGTTAGATCACTATAGTTTGGGGATTTCTACTTTCTACTCTCTGTCTGAAATAGAGGAAGGATGTAAGTGATGTAAGTTTGTTAGGAAACCAATCTAAAAATAACTTTTTTTTTTTTCTCCTGCTGCAGATTAGTTGGTTTGGTAGGCTAGCACAAATGCCTTTTAGTTCCTGAATATTTATTCTGAATGACATGGTCTGATCACACACACACACATACACACACACACAAAAAAAGGCAGTTTTGGTTTAGAAGGACACTATTATACCAGTGTGATGAAATTTGGCAATTCAGTTCCACTTTCCACTACCTCATATCTCCTGCTCCGAAAACAAAGAAACAAACAAAATAAAAATAAAAGAGGAAAAAAAAAAAACCAAGCAGTCAAGTATTAGTTTTGTGGCAGATGCTGATTAGGATAGTCAGATTTTAAAATGAATACACATAAACACATTCCTCACTCATATTCTCACTGTCTAAGCCTTCCATTTCTCTTATCTGCCAAGTAAAACCTGTACTTCAAATTCCTTTTTAAAATCCTTTTTAAAACCCACTTCTTTAGGAAGTCTTTTCATCTTCACCCATTTTACCTCATGTTTGTATTACACTGCACAAAATTACACTGCTACATTTTCTTCCCCTTCTTTAAGTAAGGATTCAATAGACAAGAACTCAAAAGCTGAAGGAAATCTTATTCTATCAAGTTTGGGAAGAAATCCACATTGCAGGTGCAGGACACTAGTTCTGGGGGCTTGCAGAGCCTGAAGAAGAGTTCAACTTTTGGCTGATGCTGAGGTCACAAGCTGAAGGCACAATACATCCTGAAAAACCAGTGAGTGAAATCTTCTATCAATTTATTTATTTATTTGTTTATTTATTAAGGGAAGGGGAGCAGGAAGGAACGTGAGATGAGGGTTTCAAAGCACTTTACCTATGCAGTTCTGTAGAGGGGCTGAGACACTCCAAAATATCTAAAATATGCATTGGTGATATTGGGAAACTGATTTATCATAAAGCTTGCAGAGACTTCACTGCTCTAAGATAAATACTGTGGAGTATATGTGGAGCTTCCACTTCACTTGCATATTCTTCACTCAAAATTCTCTTCTTTCACTAAAAGTTTTCTCTTAAAAACTTTTGGGTGCATTTGAAAAGTTAATATCTATCTTTTAATTCAACTGGGTGAGCACACTAATGTACAATGGACTGATTATTATAAACCTAACAGCAAACAGTGTATCCAGAAATACACTCTCCAGGTAAATGAGAATACCTGTTCACCTTACTGTAGATATATTCACATTAATAGAACTGTGTAAGAAAACTTGTTAAACCCTTGCACATTTGCAAATTAATATTTGAGATTTTTTAAGTGGTTACATTTATCTCAAGAAAATTGGATAATGTCAAATTAACCACATGAAATTGTTATCTGAAATTATTTTAGAGTGTATTTTAAATACTCACAAATTTTGCCTTTAGCTTTTTTTTCTCTGAAAAGTGTAGATTCCTTACTGATTATGTTATGCTCACTATGAGATCCTCAAATACAAATTCCATACAACAATAGGGAAAAATTCCCTACAGAACTCAACAGATTTTCAAGTCTCTTTTCTTTTTATTATCAAAAGGTTCTGAATAAAAACGTGCTGCAGGTTTACAGAAACTATTCAGAACTTTAAGTGTAGAGATCTCAAAAGGGAAATGTATGTTTATTTGTAACCACCTCTAATTATGTGTACATTTATCCTGCTAATAAAGACAAAATTCACAGTGATTAACAATCTAACAATGAGAACAAGAAGAATAATGTATTTTATTAAACATATTTAAAATTTTAAATGAAGCATTTAAAATAGATTTAAAATTTCACTGTAACTATTTTTAAATATGGACTTGCTATATGCCATTTACATAAATCAACAAAAGATGCATTAAACAAAATTTGAAAAAAAAAAATCAAACCAGCAATTCATTAGAAATCACCAAATAAAAAATTAGAACCAAACTTCAATGAAGTGCTCATCAGATTTTTAAACCATCAGCCTTTCAGGAAGGGAAAAATACTTCTTTTTTTTTTTTTTCCAGTGTGGATACTTAGTAATTCAATTGGTTCATACAAGTAGTTAGAAGAAAAAGCAGAGAAAAATAAGCCTGGAGGAGCTATACTTTTTCCCAAAATACTGAAAGAAGTATACCAGAAGCAATAACATTAGACCAATCACTTAATCTAAACAACCAAAAATATATAACTTTGTTTGTTAAATAGCAGTTTTACTAGCAAATAATGTTTGTAACAAATTTATAATAGATTTTTCTTATGTGTCCAATAAACATGAGTAATTTTTAAAGAATTTTATCTTTCTGTGCATTTATAGACCTCTTCCAATTTTCCCTATAATTAAACTTGATGCAAAATAAATACAAAATGCTTCATTTATAAAATTTTGATGTTAAAAAAGTGCAACTGACAAGATAAAGGCAAGACATAAGCACTTTAATAAAGCTTGATAGAAAAAGCAGCATCACATTCAGAAAACAACTGCAGTAGAAATACAAACTAACACAGCTAAAGAGAACTCTCACACAAAGTTGAACTGAACTGAACCACCATTTATCAAAGGAAAAACATTCACTTATTTTCTTTAAACAAAAATTTTACACTTTTAAATATGTCAGGGCAATCCCATTTTAAAGAGGTGACTAAGAAGTCTCATTTTACAGACATCTCAATAAACATCCAGATACACACAGAAACTACCAAGTATGAGGTTTGCCATTCCATTACAGAGAAGTTCACTTTTCCATTTGTTAGTGATCCCCCACCTGCCATATAGGTCCTACCAAAGGCTGTGTAATATGGTAAGGATAAACCTAAAAATGTAACTGCAAGTATTTCTGAAACTGGAAGATAAAACCTTACATTGGCAGAAACACAGGAATAACAGACCTCATAATTTATAATCTAAAATTACATTTATTTTTCCTGCTAAATCAGAGAAAAAAATAAACAAACAAACAAAAAAGTTGGCTGATAACAACAACCAAGACACTAGACTAGTTACCAGAATATTTGTCTGAGGAAAAGGATACCTGACTTCAGGTCTCCACTTCAAGGACTGCTCACGTATTTCATTCAAAGCCACTTATTAAACATATGCTGCTGAGGCAGGAGTCAAAAACAGTTTTAATCACTGTGTTATGAATTAATTATATAATGCAAAATACTACCTTTTTTTTAAAAAAAAAAAAAAAAGTTTCCTACAAATTCAACTTCTGGGTGAATAAATATGTTACTTTTCCCAAGAGCTAGAAATGTATTAATAAATTCATTCAGACTGGGAAAGACTACAGAAGACCTATTCTAGACGTACATTTCTTCTGTTTGTTCTCTAACTAGTATTTAAGACAAGACACATAATTTCTGCTCTTCCTTCTCTTTCATGGACAGTTAACACTACCAACATGTGTTAGGTCTATTGGTATAGACTCTGCTGGGTTTGCTTCCTCACAAACTTGTGCAGAGAAATACCTATTTAGATGTGAGCGAAACACCGAGCTTTGCCAGCATCACTGAAGTTTTCAGTTTTGAGCAACTTCACTAATGGGATGGGAGTGCATACAGACTGTAAGAACATGAACCCAACTGGTTATCTGAGGACATAGTATTTGCAGTCATAGACATGCTGAATTTAGGCATCTGACTTCCAGTTGCTTTTGTGAAAACCAGAAACAGTCTCATTTTCAGCCAGATATGAGCACTGATAGATGCTTTCAAGTGTTGTTTTGTTTGTTTTTTTCTTGTTTGTTTTTAATTTACATTTAAATTTTAAGTCAAAGTATATTTTAGTGCTTGTTCTCAATGTCTTCCATGAATGATCCCAAACTCCCAACATCCAATCTAGTCCAACACAGTCACAGCACCCACATTCCTCTACACTCCCTGAGACACCATAATGCCAACACCTCTATCTGTTCCTATATTCTCTATCTGCTGCTGGCATATTTTAATACATACTAGGTTGTTACGGAACTACCCTGATTCCGTTATGTTCCCTGGTTAGTCTCATAGCATACATTCATTACATAAATTATTAATTAGGAACACCATGGTATTAATGGGATTATCAATGGAATTCCTCATGAATCACCTGGAAAAAAAAGTACTTTCGCTTGGACTAAGCATGAAATTTATCATCAGAAATCATGTACCTTGCAAAATTTCATTCCTAAATCAGAAGACTGAATGAATACATAGAATTTAATTTTTGTAGAAAACATTTTATGGACTGATAGTTGCACTTATATTAATTGGCAGTAACATTGGTATTACATTCTTGGTTGTCAAGTAAAAGTTATTAGTGTGCAGATTTTTGTTGTTGTTGTTCTTTATTCTTCAATCAGATTGAAATTACCAATCAGTACAAAATTTGGTACATTGTGAAGAGATAAAATTTGATAAAAATTGTGGATTTTCTTTAACCATAATGCAAAAAATATACAATGCTATGCAGACTTTTTGAGTGTTTAATTTGGCATTGTTAAAGATCAATGCACACTTTGAAAAACAAACCTATTTTCCATGTAATCCACCACAACAGAATTGCTAAAGGAACTCACATTTGACAGTAATTTCATTTTCACTTAAAAAAAAAAAAAAGAGAGAGAGAGAGAGAGTAATAGTATAGAATTCCTTACTGGTCTATCTGCAAGCAAAATATTCTTTCCAGAGATGTGATTTGTAGTTTCTAGATCATTCTAAAAAGTAGACATTCATACATTCAAAAATGCTTATGTTTAGTTTAAATTTTCACACTAGAATTAAAAGTACCATTTGTTCTTATTTTGCAAATAACAATAACTTGCGAAAACATCTGAGAGAAAAAGAGTAAAAAAAAAAAGATAATATATTTTCAAATAAAAATCACTCATTAAAATTCTAACTCAGCATGCTGTGAGCATGTGTCAGAAACATTCATTCCACAGTCAGGAAGAAATGAACATTTTCTCTGTAGAAAGGGTACACTATGCAAATCTAAACATAGTCTTACTTTGAAATCGCACAGGGGCTTTAATCAATATGTAATTTACAATTAGGCAATTATTTTCTGATTTACAAGCATTATAAGCATAACAAATAAGATTAACCTAGTATTTTAGATACAAATTAGCTCAATTAATAAACCCCACCTATATGCCACTATGCATCTAAGTACATTTTTCCACTTAGATTTTTAGTTGGTTATGAAACGTAGCTCCAACTCAAATGCAAAGATTGAAAGCTAAATTATTTGAGCATTTATATGTTCATTTTCAACCAACTATGCAAGTGTACTATGTTTTATGTAGTTTTTAGATAAATTATGCATCAAGTTAAACAAATTTCTAAATAAGATCAGAAAATACAATAACATACATGTTCACAAGTTACAAGATGAAAAGTGCTTAATAATTAAAAAAAAAAAAAAAAACATTAAAATAAAGTAATTCTGCCTCCTGAGAGGTATCATTCCAGACAATCTGGAATGATCTGTCAGATTAGATGAGTCCTTCCCTCTCAGTGAGTCTTTCTTCCCAATGACTACAGCAGGAATCTAGTTTACTTTTTAAGATAAAGACATCTACACTATGGGCATCTGAAGTTAGGGGAGATTAATCCAGTCTTAGGTCTTAAACAGTCAGCTTCTGATACTTGTTTCTGATAAATTGCCCTCCTTCTACAACACTTTTCCATTTGGGAGGTATTTGACTTAATATCACATTCTTCATGATTCTTCTGTTTTTTAATTAATATCTATTAATATATTTCTTGTCCATTTGTTTAACTATCCTTTGTATACTAAGTTTAAAGTATATATATAGTAGTATTTTTGCTATCTGCCTAAAAAGAAATGATAAACCCAAATAGTTATGTATGAATTTAATAGAGCTCGAAAGCTAATTAACATTTAAAATGTGAACAGACAAAAGGAAGCTTTCTATTCAACCATGCTTTTTGGCAAAAAGATGGAATTCCTAGACAGACAAAAGTCTGCTAAAATTATCTATGTATCTGAGTTAAAATTACTTAATAACTCCTGTTCACCATTAAATATGGGGTGTACCAATTAATTTATTTTTTCATGACTTTGAAAGAAAACAAATCAGACATTTGAGGGTCACAGAAAACATATTTAATTGAGTTCAAACTCAATATTTATTTTAATTCTGTCAGCAAAATAACTGATTTCAGTTCAACTGGAACATTTAAAAATTTTAGTTCATCCATGACCATGACTGCTAAGAATTTTGTGGGGAAATCCACACAAACCTGAAAGTCTATACAAAGTAAATTAAATTCTAAAAAATGAAAAAATGGAAGTCTGTACATGCTCAGATAAGTTGCTTAAAATAAACATCACTGGGATCTTTTATCTTATTTAATAAATAAAGTGGAAGCTAGGTCAAAATAAAGACACCTAAATTTAGGTATCTACATGGAACTGCTCTTACTCAAGAGGGGTAAATAGACCTGGAAGCTCTAGTTACTGTCAGGGGATAGCTACTCAACTCATATTAGAAGAGGCAACAGAGCATCCAGGTCTGCCTAAAGAAAATGCCCATTGACTCACCAGTTAAATCACTGATATGAGTGATACTGTCAAACAGTACCAAACTACAACCTTTACTAAAGACACAAACAAATTGGTCTTCCATAGGATAAAAGAGAAGATTAAAGTACGGACAAATAATTGGATAAAAACTGGAAAATAAAGTGTAAGGAAAGCCTCAGTAAGATGAATAAAATTAAACTGTATTGAGCTACTTGTGATTTTAAGATTGGGTCCAGTGTTGAAACTACAGTAATTCATAAGACTGAGTAACTAGACAACAGAAAAGCGAACCATTTTTGATACAGATAAGCATAAGGTGATATGTAGATGCTAAAAGCTATCCCAACTTCATCTACGTGATGACAGACAGAGATATGACTAATGACCACTAAATATCAGATCTTAGGTTATAAATGAGAGTTAAATAATACCAACGTGTTAAAACTGATCTTCAGACGGACATAAATTTATGCTTCTGTTTTTCAGGGGTCTACTCATCAGTCTGATGTGCTTGACATGACAGGACGTCAGTGAAAGCAGTGTTCTGGACAAAGTTTGTGTCCCACTGAGTACTCCATAAAATTAGATCACAGGTGCCTCTGTCTTTATTTGATTTTTGTTGAACAGGGATAATACCAGTGCATCCCTCAAATGAACAGGACAATGACCCTGGTAATGTTTGAAAAGCACAAACTACAGCAAACAGTAATGTAGAAAAGAACACTCTGAATGATGTACCATAAACAAGGGAAACTGTCACGCTTTTCTGATACTAAAACAAAATACTGGGTAGCTTCTTATGAAATGGGCACTATACATTCAGAACAAAGCAAGGAATCCTGAAGAACTCTATATGATGTGATCAGTTGATCCAAAGACTGAATCGCAGTTTGCACACACAGAAAGCCTGAATTAGGACTACACTGACTGCATTACTGGATTTTTGAGCATTATTTTATAACCTTAACAAAGATCCTTAAAAGCAGAGTTACTTGCAATAAATGCATTACTTTGGCTGAAATAGAAACTGCTGTTATTCCATGAATACACCAGAAGAAAGTCTCCGCTTCATGAAAAATATCTTTTAAGCGGTCACTAACATTTTCATAAACGACAATTTTTTTAAAAAAGTAGACAACCCATATAGCAAGTTCATCATCCACTTTACATATCCTTTGGCAGATTTTACTTCAGTCTGATCCAACAGCTTAAGTGACAAGGATGGAAACCATCTGATATACTCTTGAAGAGCTTCTTCCAATTTACACTTATTTAAAGGCATCTAACTTAAAAAAGCCAAGATGGCTCCGCATTGTAAACCAAAACACAGTAGTAGAGATGATCAGAAGATGAGCCTCTAAAGTGCATGTCTGATACAAGCCAAAATTAAAGTGATAATCTCAAAATTACATCAAATTGGATATTGCAAATGAAAAAAAAAAAAAAAGAAGGAGGAGAAGGAGAAGGAGAATGAGAACGAGAAGAACGAGAAGAACGAGAAGAACGAGAAGAACAAGAAGAACAAGAAGTAGTTTGGCAATGGTATTGATGTTTCTTTTAATTTTTTTTACTCTCCTAGAACAAAAACGGGTAGCTTAAGAGTAGTAAATAACATCTGATCACAAAACAAATCAATTTATACTAAGGTGCTACCAGATTATTCACCTGTATGGGAAAAGATTTGCGAATGCCTCATGAAGGTAAGATTATCTAGAAGTTAACACGGCATTAACTTCATAAAATTAGTTATTTGAAGGAAAGCATTAGTTGAAGGACTTCAACTTGTACAGTTTTAGTCTGATGTGCACCTACGAAATACTAACTTGAACTTAGCAAACCTGTTATTTTAAATTTATTTGGTTTTAATACAGAAAAGTGGATAATAAAGTACAACCAAATTGCTGACCTTCATATGTGGACTCATAGTAATTACTATCCTTTGACCATTCAAAAACAGAACTCAGAATTTTTGATTTGTATAAGCATTATGTACTTTACTTTACTGGAAATACTATTTATAGTTCATCTTAGTTAACATTACAAACAGGTTCCTAACTGCCTTATTTCTTACTTCATGTCCTTTATTAACCAACAAAATGAAAGACAAGGATAAAGTGTTTTTAATGAAAAGGTTACATTTTTCAACCAAAGACACAAACAAACACTACTGCTCTTAAAAGAGGTCTATGAAATTCTAAAATCATGTTCTACACACTTAGATAAATAAAGACCAAAAAAAAAAAAAGACAAAAAAAAAGGATTTTTTTCTAATGCCCAGAAGTTTCAGAAGTTTTTTTTACGTACTTTTCCCTACTATTTAGCATGTAATATATACATAATGTATAAATATAAATATAAGTATAAATATAAATATAAAGAATGAAAATGCTAGGGAATAAATTGTAAAAAGAAGGCAAAGAACAAAAATACCATTCATAATTCCATTACTCAACTTTGAAAGAGATAGATTATATGGAAAACTTGAAAAATTATTACTTATTTCACATAATTCAAAATGTATGCATTAACTATTTGCATTATACCTCTGTTACCAAAGACCAATATGACCATTTTAGTTTTCTACCTTACTCCTAAAGCCTAGATAAGATTCATATTCTGTATTTTATCAATTCTCTTAGCACACGATATATCAAAATTTCAGGATGTTTTTCTGAATCTGTACAGATCCAATCTGGGGTAAAAATTACATTGGAGTAGTAGTATAAATTTAAATGAATAACAGCTAGCTACAATATTCCCAATAATACCATCAGACCAGGATTTCATGAAGGTAAGAATAATAGTTCATTGTAAATGCCATCTGCAATTACACTTTTATTAAAAACATCTTGTTTTTCCTTGTACACCTCACACACTTTGCTTTCTTTGGGTGTCCTATTGAGGGCCTTCAACCTCCCAAGCTTCCATATTTAAAACCAAAGAATAATTTTGATTGTATAAATTTATTAACAACTATGCTGTCTCTTTCAGTATTGATAGCTCTCTCTCTACTAAGCTGACTCACTGCTGATGAAATGGAGGAAAGACCCCATATAGAGATGCAGAGTAAAAGAAAGTAAAACAAGCAGATTACCTCTGGATTTGACAGTAGAAGGATTAAGAGAATAAAACTGAGGATCAGATGAACTCAACTGCAGAAGACTCCCATCAGTTTCATTAGCCAGACCATTTCACTTGCTGGTGTGCATTAACTCATAGTGTGCTTGCTTTTCACAACATAACTTTGGATATGATACTTAGGGCTTTATTTCAAATCTCATAATGTTTGATATTTTCCTGAAAGCTTCAGTGGTTGGAATCAAGAAATTTTACAATAATTCCTTTTTTTTTTTTAATATAATTTTACAGTTCTCATGGTTGCAGATTAAAAATTTAGAATTTAAATCCCTAGAAGGGTCAGAGCCCAAAAAGGAGATAAAAAAGAATAAAGAGTACATAATTAAAAAACACTCCTGATGCATAAAAGCCCAATATAAAAATTTGAGGTGGCCAACTTGTGATTTCATGAAACTATTTAAATATCACAAATTTTTTAACTGAAACCACAAGAGCTAAAAGCTTTCTTTTCTGTTTTCTTTCTTTCTCAGTTGGCAATATGTATTGCTACAATACTCATACGCTTACTCTTACATCTGATCCTCATTATGAGTGGAATCAATCCTCAGTCATGGTTTTTATAACCATGCTCTGAATAGCTGCTCCATCGTGAGCAGTTAAGCGACATTCGACAGTGGTTCAGAGAGACCTGTTGTTGAGGCTTACTGTCAACAAAAAGCACTTTCTTACTGATGGCAGAACTATATAGAGAACTGAAAGGATGAGTCACAGTGAATAAAGTGTACGACAAATTTAGCCCTATTTTATGTTTATTCTTTTTTCACTTTCTTTACAGAAAGGAATGACATTTTACAACACTGTTCATCATTTGGACCTAACCAAACAAAATTTGGATTAGGACCTGGTCATGTACCGGTTGCTATTATTTCTGCTATCTGGGACTTCTTAGTCAGTACTGCCTGATTTAGGATATAAATCATGAAATTTATTATGTTCCTTGACTGAATGACCCAAGCAGTAGAGGTTGGAGGTAGGGTGGTGTACTGGGGGTTCTCACCAACAGGTTACAGTATTTACTGGTTGCTTCTCTGTTGTTTTTAGAGAACAGTTCAGAATGCTTCTCAAAACTGCTGGTACACTTGTGAATAAATTATTACAGATGTGCTTATAAGCCAAGATTGGTGCTTTTTCAAAAGAAACATTAACAATTCTTAACTTTTTCCTTTCTGATGTCTTAAGCAAGCCTATTGCATAAAACACACACTCACACTTCTGAAATTAATCTGAAAATTAATTTTACTTTAAAGAAGCTGCAAACTACTATGCTAACTTTATATATATAGCATGAAAGTTGGTGACTACCAGCTAATCAATTCCCAATCAGAATACTGGTGCTTATCCCTGTTAGGGCTTTACATGAAAGCATTTATCTTTGCATGCAGTTCCACTGATGATAAACTCCCTTAGTGTAATTATGAGCACACAGAAAAAATGACCATGGAATTTAAGACGGTTAAATACTTCTGATTTCTTTTTATTTCTTCAATTCGGTCATTTAAAAGAGCATTCTCAAACTATTTATAAACATGCCTGATAAACTATTCCACAGATCCACTTCTAGCTGCTTGTACTTTGATTCTATGGAAGAAACCACAGAAGAGTGACAACTAGTATGACTGTTTGTGTTTTGGCTTAGTAAATTCAAAACTACCTTGAGTCTTCCCAAATAATGATGGAAATAGAATTATAGGAAGTATTTTTTGCTTTCATTCTGATTAATCTGGACAGTGCCCACCCAAACTCTGAAGAACTGCTTTCTCTCTTTCTAGACAATGAAAGCATAGGAGGAGTTTCAATTTGGAAATATAAACACCTTTAACTATCAAAAACATATTATCTTGATGAACTAGTTAAAAAGCTATTCCTTTCAGGAGCAAAATTAAGCTTTAATAACCAAAAAGACAAACTTATTTACTTAGTTTACAACTTTTGTATTCACCATCTTTCTTTAAAAGTAACATTACATAGCAAGACTTGTAATACACACCATTATATTCTTTCCAAAAACTATTTTATTACCACGTAGTACCATTCATTTATCTATATTGCAAGACATATATATTTATATTTATTTGAACCATGACTAAAGAACGTTTCTTTTTCCTTTTTTTTTCTTTTTTAAAGTCTACAGTAGTTCCGTTTCCATATGGTATAATATACAGATATAAGCCTTAGTATATGCAATTGAACTTTTCACACCCTCAAAAGCCGCAAAATCAGATGGTCTGTGGTTTTTGCAGCTGGTGCACTGCACTCATATTGGGTAGTGTCATATGAAAAATATTTCACTCCCCAAGCCCTAAACAGAGTCACTCATTAATGAAATGCAGGCAGTACAATGAGATCATATAAGGTATAGATTTCAACAGCCGTACTAAAAACAGTAAAGGAACACTGAACAAGAACACAAATCAAGTTCCTCTGCCAGAACAGGAATTTTTTTTTAGAGGAATGTCTTCTTACATTTAACATTTGCTTTGAAAACAACTGCTAACCACTACCCAGAAAAAAACCTTTAGTACAAGTGTTAGCAGACTAAACAATCACAATTTGGCAGAGGAAAAACAGTAAATAACTTCAGACATAGTTACATTACAGGATGTCTCACCCCAATACGCCACTATCAAATCACAAAATGATTTACTTAATACCACATATGGAATCTGCTTACTTAAGAAAATAAGCTGTCACCAGCAAAACTTTGTTTAAAAATAATTTCAGAGCTGAGGTTTATCAAATTTCACTTTAGTTTGTTTTTACAGAAATCTGAAAAGAAAAAAAAAAAAAAAAGAAGGCAATCTTGTTGCAAAAATATTATATTAAGCCCACTTTAACAGAAAATGTATACTTAGGCTGAATTTTTACACAGTATTACTAGCACAATTCCTTAAAAGAATGACCATGGCTTTGCACTCTATGTCATGACATTATATTCCAATAAAATGTGTCAGAGGATATTATTTAATTTCTGTCCTTCCCAAGTGATACCCATCTATTTTCCTCAGTCTAATAGCTTTAACTAAGAAAAGACTCAGTAGAAGAAACAAACACCAGACAACGCAGCCAACGTACTTTACGGACTTGATTCTCTTCTCTCTGACTCTGATACAACTCTGTGGATTTCAGTGGCCGGAATATGATCGTTGTAACTGAGCTAAGTCTCAGGCTTTGAGTAACTATGTTATAAATCCAAGGGCTCCAGCAGGTTTGTTTTATCTGGGGAGATTGTCTGAGGCAAAAGTACATCCAAGCAAAGTTACACTTTCGATCTTGCCCTCGAAAGTCGATGAGGATATATCGGTAACAAGTGGCCAACTTGATTTCTATCTATATTACTTATTAATTTCACTTTTAAAATAACAGTATTTTGAAAATCTCATGCAACTGGGATAACCCTTATATAAATACAAATATAAATATATATATACATAAATTAAAATATAAATAATAAAATGCAATCTAGTAATTGAATAGGAGACCAGGAGACAAGACAGTTGTGATTTTGTTCTTGTTGTTGCTGTTTTTCCCTGCTACTCCTCACTCTTCTGTTTACTCAATTTCAATGCTTTTAAGAAGTAACTTTGTATTTTATGTTTTGGAAGTTATGATTATTTCTCTTTGCAGTAATTACTTTTGTAGCAATTTATATGCTTTTAATTGTCTAATGCTACTCAGCACAGAGGAATTACTAAAGGTTGTATCTCTGAGCCAAATAAGTATACAATGCATGAGATAAATTCCTACATTTATCTGCATCTGTTGTCCATAAAACGTTTATACGCCTCATTCGTGCCACCTGGCAATAAACTCTAGCTTACACTTGAAACACTACACGGAGTTGAAATAATGCATAGTACCACAGCTCAATACAGAGAATTAAATACGAGCTAAGAATAGAGCTGCTTTTGTATTAATCCTGTATCAGTACCGAGGCAAAAGCCTACCAGGATTTACAAATACCACATATATCAGGAAACAAAACTTTGAATATTTTCCAGCCATGTATTTTGCCACAAGTTTCAATATTACAGAACATCTCTTTAAAACAAAGCAAAACAAAACAAAAACTATATTATAAAACAAACACTGTATTATACAACAATAGAATAATAATAAAAAAAACAGGAGCTGAACTTAACTGTGGACTTTAATTCAAAGACAGAATATTAAGTGCGTGTAAATTTCTCCACTACTTACCTCACAAGAAATTGCATTATATACTGTGATCATGATATATATGTTATTTTTTAAGTTGTGTAGTAAATATGCCAAGTTTATTACATGCCTTCAATAACACAAATCGAATTCTGCTACAATGAACTTAACTATAGAAGATCTGTTCCTCTTAATTAAGAAAATTATTTAAAAGTAAAGTCTTAAATAACTTGCTCCAAAAATAGACTGCGTCCTTTTTTATATCATATATCAATACAGTGTCATACTTCTCAAACATAATAGGTAGGAATTTTTAGAGTAATCTTGCTTTTAGCAATAAAAACTCATCACCATTCAAATGCAATATTCAGACCAACAATCTATGGAGATCTTTTACTTACACCTGGTTTTAAGCAAATTGTCCCACTTGATTTCAGAGAAAAATATTTTCTGTGTGTTAGCTTGCAAAGTACCACTCCTGGACTTCAAAGCAAGAATGATACAAAATTAACACTGAAAATATGTTATGGATTAGAATGGATTAGAAACAGGCAAATCTGTAAGTCTCAGAATGTAACTGCAAACAGGGAGTTACATTAGGTGCATTTTTAAGAGAGACCTGCCATGACAGGTTACCACTCCTGTACCATTTCACATTTTTATCAATGACCTCCCAGAAAATGCAGATTCATTACTGATGACGTTTGCAGACAACACACCAAATGGTAACAAGGAGAGCCAACCACTAGAACAAAATGTTTGAAATCTATGACAAGGCACTAAATAAAGAAAATGAATACTTCTCCTACCACAAATACGTGAAGTTAGTGTACTTCCAGCTACCAAGAAAGAAGTCCATATTCAAAGGATGAAACACAGTATCTTAGAAATAATGACAGACTTGAAGTTACGATGCATAGTGAAGCCCCATGGCACACTGGTCAAACGGGCAAAGACCCTTGATCATATAAAGAATGAGAAAAGGACAGTTATGCTTTTTAAAATCCCAACATAATATAACCATTGCAGAATATGGTGTCCAGTTCAAACGTCCACAGTAAATTGGGAAAGTTTAAAAGACAATTCAGATAACCTTAACATGAAAGCATGTCTTATACATTGAACTCCAGGAGTCTTTGTCTATTCAAGTTCCCAAAAAGAAGGTTAAAAGCATATGATAAACAGAAAGTTCTCCACTTTACCACTTGAAGATACAATGACTGCAGCTTCAATCTAGAGATACTCAGGCAAGAAAAAACACTCCACTGGAATTAATTACATAATGTTTATGGAGAGCAGCATTTTAAAACTTTAGTAGTCACTTCAATCTCTAACAGGCCATCTTAACTGATTCGCCACCTAGATGAAGAACACCGTTAAGCAATGGCTTTAGCTTCAATAAAATAACTGACTTTCCATATGAAATGTGATTGCCTACTACACTGTCCTGCAATCCCAGCCCACAACCAGCCCCAGAGAACACTCACCATTATCCTTCAACACAAAGATGCAGCTATTTTAGGTGGTTATGGGATTCCACGATGACCCAGCTACCACTCTTACTGATACACCATTCTAGATATCAGGTCACAAGGAATTCTATTTCAATACCAGGTCAGACAATACAGTGATGAAGTTGTACCCTTCCATTTCAGAAAGTATAAGAGGAGGTGTAGCCTGTAACATTATCCACTAAAAGTATCATATTTACAAGGCAAAAGAATGTAATTTGAAAATTTAAGCATACAGAATAAAATAAGAAGTAGAAATAGTAAAATTTTGATCTCCTCTGAGTAAGGAAATAGAACGATTTGAAAATGAAAATGAGTATCTGCTGAAGATCAGAAGACCAGGTAGGAAAACTAATTTTTCTAGGAATATTATTATTTTATTGAAACTGAAGGCATTGTATTCACAGGATACCTTTATCTACTGAAATATCTACTGGGTAACAAACTAATACATCATATCAAAATGACCTGGTTTATCATAGAATCATAGACTCACAAAATAGTTTGGGTTGGAAGGGATCTTAAAGATCACCTAGTTCAACCCCCCTGCCATGGCAGGGATGCCACCCACTAGATCAGGTTGCCCAGGGCCCCATCCAACCTGACCTTGAACAGCTCCAGGGATGGGGCATCCAAAACTTCTCTGGGCAACCTGTTCCAGGGCCTCACCACACTCTGAGTAAGAATTTCCTCCTAACATCTAATCTAAATCTCCCCTCTTTGAGCTAAAACCATTTTCCCTTGTCCTATCACTATCTGCCCACATAAAAAGTTACTCTGCATCTTTTTTATAAGCTCCCTTTAAGTACTGGAAAGCTGCTATGAGGTCTCCATGGAGCTTTTTCTTCCTCAGGCTGAACATCCCCAGTTCTCTCAACCTTTCTTCATGGGAGAGGTGATCCAGCATTCCTCCAGCACTCCTCCTTCGCAGCCCTCCTCTGGACCTGCTCTACCAGGTCAATATCCTTCTTGTGCTGCGGGCCCCAGAGCTGGATGCAGCACTCCAAGTGGGGCATCAGAAGGGCAGAGTAGAGTGGGACAATCACCTCCCTTGACCTGCTGGCCATGCCTCTGTTGATGCAGCCCAGGATGCAGTTGGTTTTCTGGGCTGCAAGTACACACTGCTGGCTCATATTAAGCTTTTTGTCCACCAAAACACAAGTTTGTATTTTAATAATTAAAAGATCAAAAAGACTCTTTCATATACTAACTCTCTTATTCAAAAATAGAATGCTAAAGACATAATTGAACTTAAAATAATGTAGAAAAATCAAGTATACGATAAAGATTAAAACTATGAATATGTAAAAGTGCCTAATATATTGAAATAATACTTTCCTAGGATCTTAACCTACTGCAAAATTTTATGCATATCAGGACTCTCACATTGATCAGAATTTGACAGGATAAGAACACCCAGACTAATGATACATAATAGAAAGAAGAGGACAGAAAAGAACTTCACTGACGTAACACAACATCCAGTTAGTAGTAGTCTTATCTAACACCCTTACTGATCTGGAAATTAATGTGAATGCCAGCATCAGGATTGGAAACTTGTAATAAATTGGAAAATGTTGAGGACAGTCAATGTAAACACTGAAATTACTGTTTTAAACAAAGACCTCAAGGAAGACCTCATTGTGGTGAATGGAGTTAAATCCAGTTGGAAGCCAGTCACTTGTGTTGTACCCCAGGGCTCAGTACTGGGGCCAGTTCTCTTCAGTGATCTGGAGGAGGGGATCTAGTGCTACCTCAGTAAGTTTGCAGATGACACCAAGTTGGGCAGGACTGTTGATCTGCTTGAGGATAGGAAGGCTCTGCAGAGCGATCTGGATGGGCTGGACTGATGGGCCAAGGCCAACTGTATGAGGTTCAAGAAGGCTAAGTGCCAGGCCGTACACTTGGGGCACAACAACCCTTTGCACCACTACAGGTTGGGGGAAATGTGGCTGGGAAGCTGACAGTCAGAGAGGGACCTAGGGGTACTGGTTGACAGCTGTCTGAATATGAGCCAGCAGTGTGATTGCACAGCCAAGAAGGCCAACAACATCTTGGCTTGTATTAGAAGTACTGTGGCCAGCAGGACCAGGGAAGTGATTGTCTCTCTGGACTCAGCTCTGGTGAGGTTGCACATCGAATACTGGGTTCAGTGTTGGGCTCATCACTACAAGGAGGACATTGAGGTGCTGCAGCTTGTCTAAAGAATGGCAACAAAGCTCATATAGGGTCTAGAGAACAAGTCTTATGAGGAGCAGATGAGGGAACTGGGGTTTATTTAGCCTAGAGAAAAGGAAGCTCAGGGGAGACCTTATCACTCTCTACAACTACCCTAAAGGAGATTGTAACTGGGTGGGGGTTGGTCTCTCCTCCCAAGCAACAAGCGATAGCAGAAGAGGAAATGGCCTCAAGTTGTACCAAGGGAGGTTTATGTTGGATACTATGAAAAATTTCTTCACTGAAAGGGTTATGAGGCATTGGAACAGGCTGCCCAGGGAAGTAGTTGAGTCACCATTCCTGCAGGTATTCCAAAGATGTGCAGATGTAGTGTTGGTTTAGTGGTAGACTTGGTAGTGCTAGGTTGTTGGAGGTCTTTTCCAACATAATTGATTCTATGATTCTATGAAGATTAAAAACATGAGTTCAGTAGGTCTTCTCTAGCGCTAGGTGGATTGATTAGGTCTTTTATGGTCAAGTCTTCAGCAATGAATGTCAGGTAGCAGACTAACAGGCCCTGAGCTAGACCTAACGCTTCCTTGCAGGGAGAAGTATGCTGAGAAGTTTCACAAAAGGGTATCGATCTGTAGATCCCAATGAGATCAGGTAGCCTTTGGCTTTACTCTTTATTGTGTTTACTGAGACCGATTTTTATATCCCTCAGCCATAATTAAAATGGGGAAAAGTATGCACAAAAAAAGTAATTTTTATATAAAGATGGAGTTGATAGCATCAATTAACCCGAAAATGGTTTCTTAAATTTATTATTATGTTTATACAAACTGTGTTCATCTCTGTCATCTTACTCCATGTACCTTGGCTTGTAGGTGTTCAGATTGTGTTATATGATTTAAATACACCTTCCTCAGGATGACTTTTTTTTCCCTTTCATTTCCAATATAAGCTATGGTATTTTTCAGACATTTGACATCAGAAAGAAAATAAATTAATTGATTAATAAAAGAGGACTCCTTTTTTATATACCTTTAAAACATGTGGAAGATTAGTTACAGACAAGTATCAGAACTTTTGATAATTTTCTACCTGTATGGATAGACAGAATAATAAGCAAAAGCAGCAAACCTTTCAGATTTGACTGATCACTACATCAAAAGCGAGGCGGAAACATTGTTTTTATACAATATATTAAAAGTGGGCATACAGTAAGCTTCCCAGAGGACAGTGAGAGATTGGGCTTTCAGACAAAATTGTATAATCACTTAACAAATATACAAGCTACGGATATGACCAGAAATTTCCAATGTAAAATAAACTACAAGAAATTAGTTGGCCTAAATAGAGCAAATATCTCATCTGTTTGTAACAACCAATAACCAGCCATTACATCTGCTTAAATTCTCTGTTTAATAACAACAATACAAGATGCAGTGTTCTCACTGCATCTATCTTAGACATAACAAGACAACCATGCAAAATGTTTGCAAGTATATAAAACAAACAAACAAACAAAACAATGAGCTAATTTCATTTTTCCAAACTTTCAACTTTTTCAAACTTCAGGATATAACATTTTTTCACACATAAAACCATATCGACTGAGGAGACTTTCTTTTGACTCATTATTCAAGTCCAACAGCAGAATTCATAGCAAGGCTATGATCAGTTTCTCATACTCTATCAGCCTGTAAAAAATCTAACCCAAAATATAAAGAAGATGATTCAAAATTCAGTACCTACTGGGACAGGATCCCTGTTTTGGTTTCCTCCTCTGAGCTGCAGTGTGCTGGCATGGGTTCTGCCACACTCATGAACACAACCTGCTTCATTTTTCCCCACGCGACCTATAGATGGCAGCAGCAGCAGCAGCTGATGCTCCCTGCATAAAGCCATTTGCAGCCTGGCTAGCGCGACTATAGTGGCTGTTCTTTAATTATGGTATTTTGAGATAATTACAGATGTCATATTGGAGTCCACTTATGAAATGCTCAATCCAATGAGAATATTGCTGAATTAAAAATAAATTTATATATATATATACATATATATATATATATATTTCAACCAGATTCTTCCCCTTTGTATCAAAGATGAGGACACATTGTCAAGGTCAGCAAGAGACTGATCCTCATTTCTTTAAAACAAAATAAAACAATTTCCCCCCAACACACATTATTTGGGCTGAGCAACTAAATAACATGACAAATATACCTGAAAGCCAGACTGTTTCCAAATTTTCAAATAAATGAATATGTATGACCCTCATTTCACTGATAGGAGATCACATAAAAAATTACAAATAAATTACATTAGTTAATGTAACTGAAACAGCACAACAATGACAGACTTCAGTAAATATTGCAGTATTTGTAGCTTCCCAGGTGTTTCTGTTTTCAGCCCTGAGGTGAGGCAGCAGGAGCACTAGAAAGGTGGTGCCATGAAGGGGCTCTTGCAGGATGAGGCCAAGGGTGAAGTGAAATCAGGGCAATGCATACTCCAGGTCTCTCCTTTTCCCAACTCAGAATTACAGAGGAGAGGCCCCTTAGAAGATCTTTAGTAAGGAAAAAAAAAAAAAGAAATATGCAGGGGGAACCTGGATAAGGGCTAAATGGTCAGAACAATCCGCAAAAGAAGCAGCAAAAGAGTAACATCAGCTCCTTGAGAGAAATTTCTGAAAGTTTTACAGGAGCAGTTCTGTCCTGTTTTGGCTGGACATTTGGTCTGAATCTCTGCTATCCCTCACAATTTCTTCCCATAAAACTTATATTCATACTTCTTTCTTTCTTCTCGCTGGCACTTTCCTCCTTAAATTTCAGAAAAAAAAAATATGAAAAAAATAGACTAACATGATAATGAAAATCATAAGATGACAAAATAGCTGGCACCCTCCTCTGTCCTTCCTTTGATCATCAGATTTCTGGTGTATTAATTAACTTCAAGGCTTTCTTCTAGAGCAAAGTAACTACTTGTTTTCAAGTAGAAATTCAGACACAATTAAAAGGACAAATAGTTCCTGGGCCTGCTCCATGTCAACAACACGGAGCTGAACCACACCATTCCCAGTGCCCCAAAGCTGGAGCCTCCGGCATCCTTCTGCAAGGAACCCATGTGCTGCCTTCAGCATTTCAGGCACCACCCCAAAAATACCAATTCTGCCTTAAGGCCCCATGGGTGATTCAGAAGCTGTACTCACACTTTAAAACAGCACAGGCTCAAGCATCATACCGCAATTGCCTGTACCATTGAATCCTGGCCAGTGTTGGGTAGCACTCAGGCCATGCTCAGCCCCAAACTGCAGGCCTGCACACAGCAGGGACTGCTCTCTGTTCATGGTACGGTGGAGGCCTCCCTGCCTGGGAAGTAAAGGGAAAGAGAGTGTAGAGATCAGGACAGAAGATAGCATATGGTCTTCCTTTGGGGGGTTGAAAATAACCTCTGGCCCTGTTTGATTCATTAGAACTGGTAGAGGCCCACACAGGACAGGCAGCGTTGAACTGCCCAAGTCCCTCCCACAGCCTGACTGGGCCCAAAGACAGCTCACAGGGATGGCCTTCAGCATTGCAAATGCAGCTCCATCATTCTTTGTTCTGCCTTCCCTTTCTTCCTCTGCATCCCATGTAATGAGTCTCCTCAGAGCAGGCTCTATCTGGCACCTTCCTATTTTCTACGCTAACATTACCACAATAAACCTAACTACTAAGAGCTGACATTCACAATGTTCTGTAGGACTGCTTGCAAGAAGTACACGTCTTGTGTAAGTGGTTTGGATTTGTGGCTGTGACTGTGAAACATGTGCAGGAGAGGAGAAAGTACATCAGTGGTTGGAAGTGGTGTGGAGAGAGCATTTACTTCTACCACTACACTATCCCTCCAATCTACAACTTCAATGAAACACTGAAAGTTCACACTTACTACAAAAAATGCAAGAACCCTGAGAAGGTTTTCCTCCCTAAAACAAAGTAGCTTACCATAGGCAGGCTTCCTACTAATGCTAACATCCATCACATAGCACCATCAGCTGGTTATCCTACTTGTCGTTCGTGTAAGGCTTTATTCTGCCAACAAACAATACATGGAATGGGCAAACAGTGATTCCTACAGTGATTCGTACAAGTTATTGTAGCAAGAAGTGTATTTGTGTGCTGCTCCACAATAAATCAGACTACACTATGCCTATTTAGACTACAAAGTCTTCAGCGCAGTGAATAGCATGGCCTTATTTTATAACAAAGTAAAAAATAAGTGTTTTTGTTTGTTTGTTTGTTTGTTTTAAAGTGTAGATAGTACTTCTGAAGGATTTTTTTATTTTTCAAGTGCAAACTGGAGGATACTTGTTCTCGTGGAAAACCATTGGAGATCAAGCATCCAACTCAGATACATTGCCACACACTGATAAAACTTCTACCCATGCTGGAGAACTCTGCTGTTTTATTAACAATATACATTAAAGGACTTGAGCTGAAAACTGTGCAAAATTTGTAATAACTAATATGAACTGTGGCAGAACAATCACACCATACTGCCTCTAGGAAATAAGTAGAAACAAACTATGGAAACAGATTAGGGAAAACGGCTACAATCACTGTCTGTACATGTTTAAAAGATAAAAGGATCATTTTGCCCCACTTTTCAGCCCTAATACTTAAACTATGGCAAAAGAAGAAAATAAAATGCAAAGAAAAAAAATCTCAAGTGTGAAAAAGAACATCAGTCTCATTAATATTGCCTATAAGAGCAAGAATAAAATCAAATACATTGCATTTTCAGAGGATGAACAATCAACCACATAGTGACAAGAAAAAAAAGTGTGTGCCTATTTTTCTCACAAAAATCTTTTTCTCTGAAGTTACAGAACCAGCAGAACAATTAGATTCCTGAAGTCCTCTTAAAAATTTGTTTTTATAACAGCTTGTTAAATAGACTTGGTTTAAAGTCATGGCCAAACATGTCAGGTTTAGAACGGTTCAGAATATGTTTTAGTACTGACACAGTTCTGCATACTATTTCGTGGGCATTATATATAGAATACCTTCAGGCACTGTAGCCACCATATGAGAAAGGAGTAAATCTCCTTAGGAATTAATTGTATGTTTTCTTACTTGTTTCTTCCCAAAGGTGAAAAACACATATAAAACAGTTTATGTTTTTCACTTCTTTCCCTCTTTATGATGTAGAAGGCCAGAATTTTTTTCCCAAAAACATATGGAGCAGACACAGAGGTTACCTGGTTTCTTAGTTTAGACTCAGGAGGATAATCACACCTCTCCCTGTATTTTTTCTAAAGAGTTAGAGGTCAAAAAAAACTGGAATAGGAACTTTCCAGTTCGAGGGTTTAAATACTGTGGCATTTTTTTCCTTAAAACCCAGCTTTGTTTTCCATATGAAAGCAAGTTAAATCAAGTTATGTTAAATTAAATCAATGGTAAAATTTCAGCAGTTTCTCTCCCCTATAACTTTTGGCATTTTCCTAGTACACATGATCACATGATACCATCATTTTACTCTTTTTCCAATCTTCTGGAAAAAAAAAAAAAAAAGCGAAATTGACCTAACCCCTGGGAGAGGAGAGAAAAGGCTGGGGGGGGGGGCATGTTGGTTGAAGAAAGAGAGAGAGAGGGAGAGGGAGATGATAAGAACTGAATTGGTAAAGAATCAGGAACATCAAATGTAAGACAATGATAAGCATTCATTAAGTATTTATAATATCAGGGCATTAGCCTTTAATAGCACAAGTCTGCATATAACTCATACTGCACTTTCTGAAAGTATGAAACTGCAGTCCAATAAATTACAAAGAATAAAAGTAACAGTTTTAGGAAAGTCAATTAATACCCCCAAAAAAGTGATATGGTGAGAAATGACTATCTTAGAACAACGCATGTGAACTGCTGCGTTGAACACAATTGATCAGTGGAGAATAAATAAATAAATAAATAAATAAATAAATAATAAAAAAAGAACCAGACAGAAACCAGGTATATCTAAACATTACTTGAACAGCCCCTGGATGGGAGGTGAAGGAATTTCACTTCACAATGCACTAATTCCATCCCTTTGTATACTCCAGCATCCTGGAGTACACCACCTATATCTTGTGTTGGATCAAAAGCCAATTAGACATCGGTTCATCTAGACCAGACCTAAGGCTGTTCGAAACTATAGCAGGAATAATGATCCATGTTTTTTTCTGCTGGTCAGTTGTCACTGGAGATCAATAGGAAGCCAAGGACCAGGAATCTGAAGATCTGGCCTGGTGCATTTACACCATCATATGTTTGTTGACTGATTTGTGAAGCACAGTAATACATTATTCTAAAGGCATTAACTGTTTCAGAGCAATGCAGAAATAGTCTGCAATAGTGTGCAATACCCCCAGTATTTGTTTTACATGTCCACAGTCTACGTGGAAAAAAAATCAACTAAATACATTATTGCTCATTAAATCATTACTTGGAAAAATACTTAAGAGCATTATTTAATCTACGTTTTTTCTGGTTTTCTAATACAAGTATTATTGTTATGATCATTTTACTGTTAAACTTTATTTTTATCATACAGAAAAAGGCTGAAATAAGAAAGAGTGTGAATCATATGGATCAAAGGCTATCCATCAGTGTGTCACACACCATGTGGCATTGTGTTTTGCTAAGTCGAAGTCATGCTCCAAGTTTCAAAACTTCAAACAACTGAAATACCACAACATTCATAAAACAGAACTGAGCTACTGGGAGTAAGAAAAAAAATACAAAAAAGGTAACAGACCTCAACAGCAGATAGTAAAATTAACATTTCAACAGTTCTTGCCTTTCATCTCAGTCTCCATAGTACATTTTTTCTGGAAAAGCTACGATTTAGGTTTAGAAAGATGCAGAATTACATAAAACATCTGGAATATGGGACAAGGAATATTGGCTTATTATCCCTGGTGGACCCTCCCTATGAAAAATTTAATAGGTCTGTTTTGGTAGTTTTAATCTCCAGAGCACCCCAAGCTATGTTATGGAAACATCATCTTGGTAATTTATATTAGAAAGAACACCTGGTGATGAAAGCAAATATACCCTCTTTAAAATTGTGAGTGATTTTTCTTTAATCCTCAAACTTTTCATCTTCTTAAATATATAATTTTTAACAGCTTGACTAAAAATTAGTTTTTGTATCTTTGAGACTGATCACACTGTAACCATTGTGAACTTACACTATTTTATTAGAGAGCTACATTTCTTCATTCCTGTCTTCAGAGAGCAAGTCATTTTGTCTTTACTTTGACATTGGCCTTTTACAGATTACAGAGGAAGCTCTGTTGAATCTTATATGAATATCACAAAATCACTTAAAATGTTGTCCGTTTATTACTCTGCAGCTTCGAACGTTGAGAGAAAAAAGCAGCGTTAAAAGATTTTTACTGTGCTTATTCCTATCTCTAATTCTAAAGGCAGAGCTTACTATAAACAATAAAATAGATGTATTTTGTCACAATTTTCCTAGTACAATTTCAAATGACAGCATTCAGCAAATATAAATTACATAAATTCTCATCTGTAATTGCTTTCTTGTATCCATTGTGTTTAGTATACAGTTTCAAAATAACTAGTAAAAATTTGTGAAAGCTGAGAAATTATTTTCCATTAAAAATCATTAACTAGATTTCTCTGAATAAACATGCAGTTAAAATGCTATAATATCCTAAAGAAATTTAGCATACAAATTCCTATTGTCAGACTGCCTTATGATTTAATTAAAAAAAAAAAAAAAACATTTTAACTGTTGCTAATTTACTATTTTATTGATAAATGAGAAATTAATGGAAGAATATATCAAGCAATAGTTAATCTATAAAACAAGTTACTAATAAAAATGCATTCTATACTTTCCAGCTACAATTAGGTTTCCATTTATCAAATTTCTTAAGAAACAACAGATGTACAAATTAATCTGCTTTTATCACTTAACATACCTCACTTAAAATATATCCTAATGCACATTTTGTATTTCCTAACAAAAATGACTATAATATTATAATCTACAGCCTATAAAGATTTTCAGAGATTTTTTTTATTAATTTGACACTGATACGCCTCCATTTCTAATATCCCAACCCTGCAACATTTTAAATGCAATTAAAAGTGGTTATGAAAGAGTGTGGACTTCCTTGTGAAGTAGGAAATCACTCTTGTGATTAACATGCAAACGAGCTCATGCTGGCAGAATAGATTGGGGTTTTAAAACCCCAATTACTTTTGTATGATTATCTATTTACCCGTACACAGACTATTTTCATTTTTCATCTAATACAAAGTCATCCTGCTTACATTTTTAGCACAGCAATTAATATTTACAATAATTATGACATCAAGCACCATTGAGAGTACACCAAGTGAATCATTTACCCTGTTTTTTAATATATATATTATCAAAATAAATTCTATGGTAGTATATAGCAGAGAACGGAGATATCATCCTTTATACACAGTCCAGTCTAACACAACATTCTGCTGGCTTTAAATTTAGTTAAGGGGCATATTATTTTTAGTATCTGACTCAGTCAACTGCTGTTCAGATTGCAGATGCCAAAACTTTCAAGTCTGTAACTGCTTTGTATAAAGTGTAAGGTTTGTTTAAACTTTCACAGTAAAAATAACAATAAAATTACTTCCTTCGTTTTTTTTGTTTTTTTTTTTTTTAGTAATAACAGACAATTCTTAACTTTCTCTAACACACTTTGATTCATACCTGCTACAGAGTGCACATATACACATTTTTTCCAGACTTCTAAAGAAAATTATAATGCATTAATGACAGGAACTATGGTAATGGAAAAAGGTCACCCTCTTTTGAACACCTTCTGTTTTAAACCATTATATATAAAGACATTTGAGAAAGCAAAGAATTAAAAGGCAGCCTTTGTGCAACCCATTACTGAAATATTATAGAATAATCTATATCAAATGTAGTGGAATAGCAGATTCTTTTGGATCTAAATTTACTGCAGCCATAGAAATGCTTTTATGCTTATTATGTATCTGCATGTTGATTCAATTATTAAAAGAACACCTGACAGCAGACTTACTTAATTGAATTAATTAAACTGGATGAATAATCACAGAATTACTATTGTATGAAATTTGTCCTGAAAAGTAACACTGGCATTTTGAAATTGCAAGTAATTTGAATGGTGAAATACACTGAGCAGTCTCCACTTTGTGTATTCTGAAATTCTTCACCTCATACATGAACAAATGGGACATATAAATGAATAGACAGCTCTGAGTAATGAATGCTTTTCTTGTACATTGTCATTTACTATGTGAGCCCTGCTATGTCACTAGATCTTTTTTAAAGTTTGCAAAAAAAAAAAAGAAAAAAAAAGAGGAAAGAAAAGAAAAATCCAAATAACAATAATTTTTATCTCTTGCTTTGAAAGAATATAATAGTGAGGATTATCAGATACTGAGAGAAACGTAGCATAACACTGGAACACTTGTGCAAAACAGTGCTCCTAGCCAGGATATCTAAAGAAGATTTGAATATGTCCAATCCTAATGATGAAAATACTGTTTACAGACTAGAACAAGGAAATTAAAGATGTCAAATGATTTTTAAAACATTTGAATAAATCAGTATAGTGAGCTTCTACTACTGATTTAGCAACAGGAGCAATTTTCTTTAGTGATTAGATGTTATGACATATTGTATATAATATATTCTTTTGAAGATTTTCCAAAAGCATTTTTGTTATTATTTAAGACCAGTCTACTGATGAAGTTCAGGGGAATTTATTATACCCTCTTCTATTTAGTTACATTTGAAAATTCAATACACCTAAGTTAAATTTTACACGATAGATTTTATACATGCATTTTTCCCCTGCTTTCACACCAAAAATCACACAGAGGAACCTCACTCTGTTCAAAACAAAAGTTTATACTGGCAATGGACATTCCTGGAGTGCAAGCACCCAGTCTGGCATATATCCAAGTCCCAGCCATTAGCTCTGTATCACCAGTGGGTATTTTTCTTAATTCCTCTTGCAGGGTTTTTGTTCTGTTCTGTTTTTGCAATGATCCCCCATAATACCAAAATTTATAAAATTGTCAAATTTGTATATGATAGAATGATGAGACTGTATATTTACTTTACTCTAAAACAAACTGCAGTATGGTAGAATCACACCCACCAAATTTTTTTTTTAAAAAAGCAATGTCTTTTCTCTTGCTAAAAATGAAAACTTATGCTTCTACAAATAGAAAATATTAATTTAGAGGTGACTATTAATTTATTTTATTAAAAAGAACATGAACATTTACAGTCAGAATATCTGTACCTAGAAATGAAATAATATGACATCTAACATCTATATCCTATAAATCACTGATTTTTTTACATTCATATTTCCCTCATATTCCTACTTGAATATAATTCATTTTACAAATATGTCTGATCCTGCCTCTGACCTTACTACACTTTAAGCTCTTTTCTGCTCATGGAAAGCTAATTTGCATTTTTTAAAAATGTGTCTGTATTAATGATCTAATTTACCACAAAAAGGCTTTATATTAAATACAAAAAGGACAGCCATTAGCTTTCTTTCCACAATAAAATCAAAACAAAAAATAAAACATCTCATTTACACAACAATTAAGTTTTTTCCTAATACAATGTTAAAAGAATCTGTACATTTCAGCATTGATAAACATTATATATGGTGCAGAATTCTTGCTTTACAAACAAAATAAGGATTACATATATGCAAAGTTTTACAAAACACTTTTCTGAGGAAAACTATACATCCATTTTAATACCTATATTAATAACCACAGTGGTTAGATTTTTCTTTTACATAAATTATACAAAGTACATTGGCATTACATACCATTTTAATACCAGTTTATTATAGCTTTATTTCATAATATTGGAGGTGGAAATGGAAACAGTGCCATCATGTGATACTTTTCAGGCTACTTCACTTCTTTTATTTCCAACGAGTGAGTCTGTTGCTGCTATACAAATAGGAGAGTTCCTAGAAAAGCACGCAATGGCAGTATAATTTATTATATGCCATTTTGTAACTAGATCATTTAAGGTATTTTTATGCATTGAGTGTTGAAAACACCTTCTAAATTTGCAAAAGTAGACATGCATATGATCATTACAAATGTTACCTTGCACCTTTTATTAGGAGTTCACAAATTATCCAAAACAATCTTGTAAAATTCCTTTCAGTTTACAGTCAAGATATTAATCCAAACAGCTTCATTTTCACAAAAGAGCAGAGAAGTTAAATTCACTGGTTTTAATTAGTACTGGGCAGGCTACTTGGAGAAAAAATAATACAAGAAATCGTCGCAGACATACAATATCGAAGCCAAATCCAACTCATATTATATTTACTATACAAGATATTTTTAATGAAATCAGGCACATGGTCAGTTTCTCTTTTGTATTCATTTCATATTGAAATAAAGGCTTTCATTTATTTTTATTTTTTTTTTTCCTCCCCAGTGGTCACAATAAACTAGAAAATCCAGATTTGATGCTGAAGACACACATATTTCCATTTATCCCTTGCTTTTTCCACAGATCAAGGCAACCATCTGACAACTGCTTGGAATCTAGAAATGCAAGTAATCTATTAAATCTGAAATCCCATTTTACTGCACAACTCACAGCTGCCAAATCTCAAACTACTTTACAGTATTTTTTAAAGATATTTCTTTATACAAAATGAAACCCTCCGAGTGAATTCATTGACGCATGGGTGAATGTTGATGAAGAAAATGCAGGAATTCTAACTTTTAAAAGTGAGCACAGATGCTAGATATTGCTTAGAGAGTTTCTGAGTATCTCAAAGATGAAGAATGACTAAATTTGGGACAGTTAAAAATATTCACACGATTTAACTACCTACTGTTGCACAGGCAAACCATTACTATTACATGATTATTTGTAAGCATTTGGGTATGGAGAGGCATTCTGGAAATGTTTAGATTTCTTTATGTGGGACTCAAAAATTCATGGTATATGCATGCAAGCCACATATATGAGTTATGCTGAAGTGCATTTTGAGCTTGAAACAAACACAAAGGGATTTTATACAAGTCATATTTCATGTATCCATAACTCAACGCATGGGCCAGCTCTACAGCTGGTGAACACATATCTGCTTTTGCTGAAAAGAAACAAAATAAACCCCTACAATGCAGAGAACCTTCAGAGAATGGGATTCAAGACCAGAAATATGAAATATAAGAAAAATACTGCAGTAAGAAAAGAACAGGGAGAATAATGTTATGTTCTTACTTAAATTTAATGTGTACTACTTACAGAGAATATTTTCTAAATTGCTCAAAGTAAAGTGAATTGCATTAAGCAAGCTGGAAGAGAGGCCAATTGTGCACTGCATAAATACTGATTTATACACTCAGTATAGGGAAGTTTCTTTTTTTATGTTTGCAACCTGGAGAGCAGAAAACCAAAGAAAAGAAAAAAAATTAAAAGAGCTATTGTTATTTATTCTTCAAAAGCTTGATGTTTTCATCACCACCAGCAATACCCAACCTGGCTCCCTACCTGACACTTTAACCTGCACAAGCTGGTTAGAAAACTAATTTTACTGGAATTTAACAAGCAAAAGTAACATGTGGAACTCTGCATGGTAAGATCAACCTATGGTAAGTGATTTAACTCCACTTGGAGGGCTTTTTCAAGTTTTTTTGTTCTTGGTGACCATTACCATCTTTGAGGGTGATAAATATTTATATGATAAATATCTTTTTCTATGGCAGGGATTTAGATTTGGCCCCTCAAAGGGTGGAACAAACAATCAGTAACAATTTCCTGTCATCATGACATGCACAGAGCCCCTCAGCCCTTACTACATAGTTTTATTATGTTGATTATGTTTTATTGATTATTAGTTTTATTATGTTGAACTAGATGATGAGTATTAACAACCTGATCTTACAAAATACTGTGATGATACTCATGCAGCTGTGTAGAAACAAGATTATAAATCAGATAAGATCCTAACGCTTCGGATATACTTTCTAAGTACATTAAGCACTAAGCAAGGGGAATTATAACCTGGTGGAGCACTAGCAGGTCTATCAGCCAAGGCGTTTGAGAAACCTGCAAAAGGGAGTCAAAATCTGGTTCATTTTCAGACCCCAGTCACCCCAGCAGCAGCTAGCACAAAAGGAGGTTAGTCATTCCTTTTGCCCCATTATTTGCTGTGGTGCCCCAAATAGTTGCTCGTTTAAGACTGAGACTACGCTGCAGATTAATATATTGAACATAAGTGCTCCAAGTAAACATTTGCAGAAATATTTCCACAATTTTGAACCAAGAACAGGCAGCATACCCTCTGGATGAAAAGACAATATTACATTTCTTATCGGTATTCTTATTTCTCTATCTCAGAAATTCGACGTTATAGATAGACATCAAAACAGCAAAACAAATACCAAATATTTGATGGGGAAGCTCTAAAAACCTCATATTGCTAATTGAGGAGATACAAAATTAGAGACAGTGCTGCTAACTGAAATGAAGTAAGGCAAGCATTTGTATGTATCAACCTACAAATGCCCAACAGGCATCTAATCCCACTTAAAATTAATTTTTCTTCAGATCATTCTAGTTTGGAGGAAGCTGGAGGAAAACTCCAAGCTACACTGAACTTACGCTGTCCATATTAGAGAATTTAATTTTTTTCCTCTTTCAATCTGCAATTACATAAATATTGTAATGATACGTATTTCAATTTTGCAACATACTGAGATCAAGACACTTTAAAATGGTTAAAAATATGTTTTTATTTTTTATTTTTATTTATTATTTTATTTTTTAATTGTTCAGTCCTTTAGATAACAAATATACTGGCTGGCAGTCAGATAGCTAACCCAGAAAGGTGATATTTATCTAACCATGTAGCATGACCTATTTCACCTACTTGAATAAGACACATCTACAAGCAGATAGCCAAATTACTAATTTGATTGCACCAACACAGAATCACTGAACTCACCTGGACCAAGATTAACTGGGAAGATAGGGACATGTAGAACTTCATAAGAAAATTATTAGACACTCCCTATAGTCCTGAAAATTTTAGAAAAAAGAAAAGTACAGTTTAGACCAGGTTCTGAGCATACAGTTACATGGTGTCCCTAATTTGACAAGGGACTGAAAAGAGAAAGAAGAGCTCTCCGTACTTCTCAAGGCATACTTGAAAAACAAACAGCTTCAGCAAGTGTGTAAGGCTTTCTCAAATAGAGTACAGTTACTCACTTTAATCTCACATCCCAAACAAAATGGCAGATGAAATAAGATAAACTGTCAGAAAAAAAAGAAAAAAAAAGAAAAACAAGCCATAGTTGGTGGTTTAAAAACAGGTTCGCTGGTAGCTGCAGCACCATATTCCATCACCTCCAAGCCTAATGTTGCCTCATGAAAAGAGCTCTGTTGCACGGTGATAATGGCCGCCATCATGCACTGCCATGGTCAAGAACCAGGAGTTTACTCAGCATTTGTCACTCAAATTATATGGAAGGAACAGCTAGATGTTCTTGCGTGCAGACAGCTGAAACTAGGCCCTGAGCTGGAACAGCATCCATATGCCAATGCAGGTCTCTAGTTACAGCTGCAAAGCAATGTTTAGAGGAATGTATGAGATGTGGGAATATTTCATTGAACATTAAAGTTCAAAACCATACAAACTCTCGGCCTTCATAAAACAGTCTTCTACAGACAACTCTACAGTGTTCTGGAGGAAAATAAGTGCTACTTTAGTAAAGACTCTACTGAGGTCAACTCTTATTAAGATGCCAAGTAGAAAGTTGCAGAAACTGTTAATCAGAAAAGTCCAAATGAGTGCCAGTATCAGGTTCAATGTAACTGAAAGTATTTTTGTATTTGATAGGAATATTCACAGTCAAAAGGCAGAGATGGTCTACATATGACTAAATACGACTGGACATGTTTTTCTATCTGTGGACTGACAGACAAAAGGAAAATCCCTAGAGGATGAGCTCCTGAAAGCTTTAAGACAGCTTTAGAATAGAGTTTGATGTGTGCAAAAGACACAAGAGGTCAAGTAATCCCCTTATGGTTACAGAATATACAGTAAAAATTCTATTTGCTTGTAAGTCTCTTTATTTCACTAGTCTTTCAGATAAAGTATTATGATTAAGTAACACATGGCCTTTAGTAGGACACACTGGTTTTTTAAATGGTACTGACTGGTGGAAACCTGACAGAAGAAAAAAAACATAAAGACTGAAATAAAGCAAAAGATATGAAACAAAACAAAACAAAACAAAAAAAGCTTAATCTGAAAGTCACTCATTCTGGAATGGGGCATTCCTTCCATTCTTACACCTTAAGACTTTTTTCCACTAAACTCATCAATGCTCTGCAAAACCTGCCACTCTGTTGAAGGGATACCTACTGGCAAGCTTTCTTCTTCTTGGACTCCTGTTTTACATCAAGAGGGAAAATGTTCTCCTTTTCAATTCCTTTATAATACCTGCAAGGTTTCTGAAAGGCTTCTAATGGTAATACACTGGAAAGAACACACAATAGTACAGCCTATCTCTAAACAAGCCTCTGATTCTGGTCCCCATAGTCACTCGTTGCCACCTGAGGCAAGACTCCTAGGAAATTAATACAACTCTCAGAAGCAACAAGAAGCTCAAGATAAGCTTGTGTTGTCTACTGTTGTCATTTCTTTAAAGTAGAACACCCACAATGAGTGTGGTTTTTCTGAAAAGAAACCTAGTGGTTTTAGCCACAACACAGGAAGACAAACACAATGTCAAGCAGTTTCTTGATGTTATTTTCAACTGCCTTTAACAGAAATACATCAGGCTGACACACATGGAAGTTTTGAAGGACAAATAAAACTATCTGGAACTGTATCTCTTCGGTCTATGAATATACGAGTAGAATAGGCTTTTAGATGGAAAAAACAGCACTGGCTCAAGACTATACAGGTGACACCTTTTTCTGTGAGCCAACACTAAATCAATTTCCAGACTTGTCTTAAGAGGAACATAGCTGGATTTTGGCTGTTCACAGTATTGCAGATGAGCCATAAAATAGAATTCCTGAACATTTGTGCTTCAAGATCACATTGCACTTCACAGCTGTTGTGTTTTACCCCAGCAGAGGGTGCATTTAAGCAAGTGGAAAAAAGCAATTTTCTTTTGTGCACAGTTTAAAGTGCTTAGGGGTCTTTTTGAATGAAATGTAACACATGCATATATTACATTTAAAATATATTAAATAATTCATAACAAATAATTATTAAGTCTACCTGCAATGTTTGTCTCATTTTTCTGTAGTTCCTCAAGTGCCACAAAGACAACAACATAATGTTGCAACTAGTTAGATGGAAGGGTGAAGTCTGAGGTGTGGACCTAAATTTCATGATGTCATGATGAATAAGAGGTAGGTAAATCTGTATAATGGAACTGCTATTATGATTATTTTTAAAAAAGGAAACTTTTGTTTAATTTTCTACATTAAAAGAATGCTGAAAATGCAAAAGCAAAGCATTTAAAAAACAGAACAAGCCTGAAGTAAAGCTGTTCATACAGCATTATTTCAACCTCCACTGCATGACCTTTCCTCCATACTTCATTACTATGTCCCACATTATTTATTTCCCCAGGACTTATGTTTCATCACTGCATTGGATAGATTGAGTTTTGAAGATGAACTGGGGTTATTTAATTTAGCGTTACTTTGTGCAGAGGCTGTAGGCTCTGTCCTATGCTTCCTTTGCTACTGAAATTGGAAGGCAGGTAGCCGAAGTATGGATACTGGGAACTAGAAGAACACAACAGGGAAGCAGAATTCAATTCCAAAGAAATGTATTTCTTCAATGAAGAATTTTTTTTCACCAGGCTGCATAAAAAGAAAAAATGGATGAACAATCTTTTTTACCATTAAACACATGTTCTTCACTTCCTACGGTGTCAAAAACACCACCTTTATGGTATTGAGATGTACATAAATGTGAAGCTTTCACATCATGTATATTCTCTGCTGCATGTATGTTTTTCTACAAACTCTCATAAACTAACTTTCACAAATATTTAGTTCCTGTGGCCAACATAGGCTGAAATTCTGAAAAGAAATAATCTAAAGTTATTTATCTACAAATTTTTCATTCTCTAAACTTGAATGAAAAATTAACTTTTTAAAGATTTTATGTCAAAATAACAAGTGAAGCAGTCATTCTTTCTAAAATACAAACAAATTTGTATTTGAACGAGCGGGGATTCCTACCAACTGCAAAAGATTAATCCCATGAAGTAATTTTGAAATAAAACTCTAAATAACTTATGACAATTAAGTAGTTCTACACTTGTACTGCAGTGACATGGAATGAATAAATAAGTAAATGATTATGGGTGAAAGCCAAATGACTACAAAAACAGTTCTGAGAACAACAGAGTTTATGACTAACAGTAGGTCCATACTTAATGATGCAGCCTTTTTCCGCAGCAGATACACTATTTTGGATGTCTGTTATACAGGCCAACTGTTTTCATGGATATTAGTATATTTGAGGCTACTACTTCTATGTCAGATTTGTCTAAAGTTGACCAACAGGTCCAAGAATTATTGTGGGGGACAGACAAGACAGATAGTGTGATTGTATCCGCTTACAAAACTTCTGTTTTCTTACAAAGCATGTTAAAAATAGCAAATCTAGGCTATGGTAGCCTAGGAGATAGACAATTCCACAGCAGGGCACTTTCTGCAGGGAAGGCCAAGCCAGAAGAACACAGGAATTCAGTGTTCATGGCTAGCAGTAAAAATTCTGAATCTGATGAACTGTCATAACAAGATAAAAGAAAGAGCAGATACAAATATGCCCAGTACTACATTAACTATTTAAAATAAGATTAATCAATTAGAATATTTTAAATAGCACGCTTAAAAGAAAAGAAGTACTATATTTTAACACATCATAGTTACCTGTTGTTTGCAACTTCTGTTTAATTTCGTAACAAAATCCCAAGTAATTTTTAAAATAAACAGCTCCCTTCTTTGATTACAAAATATAGTCTGGTATTAGTGCAGCAAGAGAGCATGACATATCAAATTCATTTAAAATTCAGTACTTCAAATGGAGTTTTATTAAGGATTAATACAGCATTGTACTTCCAACTGCTATGAGTATGTGGTCATCAGCTCAGGTGCAATAACTCCCCTCTAAGTAATTCAGTCGTGCTTTTGAATACTCCAGCACTCATATTTTACTTACTCTTACTTACTCATCGGAGTAAAAGTTACACCTACAACTACTCTTATTTTATTGATAAGAGGACTGCAGAGCAAATCATTCATTCACACTGGACTAATGCTTATATAAGCTGGTTATGTGTCCTCGTTTTCTCTTTCATTCCTAAGTAATAGATATGAAATTCATATCCACCTTATTTATTTCATGAATGGGTTTCTCTAAATAAAAAGTTACAGATAAAGGAATTTTCGCAGTCTTCAATGGCATCACAAAGATGTACAGCATTACCAATTTAACTGTGAAGCAACTGAACACAAATTACAGTTTAAATTTTACTATTGAGAATGTTCTCGTATCCAAAATATTGTAGTACAATTAAATTGCATAACGAAGAGCTGCAACATCATTATACAAACTAGAAAATACAGTAATAACACAAGAAATGGTGAAGAATTTCACAGTTGTTACACATGTTCAAGAAAACAATGTTTTCACACATAGTTTTCTCAACTGGAAGCCTGCTTCTTGTTCTTGTTGTTGTTAAAGGGGATGGATGGAAAAACAGCTAAAGACTTTTTTAACATTTAAATGTTATTATAAATAACAATTTGGAATGGGACCACATTCGTCAAGCAGTCTACTTACAGTCTACTTAGAGTAAGGATACTGCAACTCCCTGAAGAATCAGTTAGAAAATGCGAAACTTCATTAAACATACACTAATCATAGCTAGTGTTGAAATGCAACCTGCACCTACACGTGCATTTCATGTATTACATATGACACTATAGCAACAGGGAAAACCTTCCCTCCATTTTTCCCAGTGCCATATTGAGGACTGAAATGGAGGCCTTCAGAAACAAAAATCAGAAGAAAACAGGGAAGAAAAAAGAAAGTTAGAAATTTGGAGATAAACATGAAACATCTACCTGAAGCAGACATGAATTCCAGACATGAGTAAACGTGTTCAAAAATAAAACAAATACAACACAAATGCTGCAATATGGGACTATAATTCTACCACGATGTCCTTGTGAGTACACAAACTAGGCAAGCTTTGCTCTCATGTTTTATGACCTCGTAGGAGCCTCCTCAATGGTGCTACAGCCCCCGAATTCATAGATGCCTTGTATTTTTTCTGATTAAGTTATGTAATTAATAATATGTAATAAAAAACACAAAAGAACATTACTCCTTTGTAACATCGCTGCATACTGCTCTAGAACTCTTACACTTTAATTGCTGTATTATATATATATGCAATATATATATATATATGTATGTGTGGGTGTATATATTTTATTGTTATTTATAATGATTTGGAATGAGACCACGTTTGTCAAGCAGTCTACTTAAAGAAGCAATACTGCAACTCCCTGAAGAATCACCCATCAGTTAGAAACTGCAAAACTTCATTAAACATACACTATTCATAGCTAGCACTGTAGTGCAACCTGCACCTACACATGCATTTTATGTATTTCATATGCCAGTATAGTAGCAGGAAAAAACTATTTTGTTAAATAAACACACACACACACGAAAAAACATTATATCTTGCCTTCCTGGCTGCCTGTCCCAACAGGAAAACATCTAAAACCAATAAAATGCAAAGAAATTAAAGTATTCCAACCATCAATGTCACTAACAATATCACTGGAAATAGAGTTCAGCACAGATTTTATTCATGATCTTCACAGAACTTTGCAAGACTTATTCCTGACTTAATTAAAAAAAAAATATCAGAAAATGCATATTACATTCACCAAAGCTTTTCTGACATTACATCATTCCTCTTTCCCTTGTGACACCACTAGCAAACACCATCCTGTTTTTTCTGGATCCTGAATTTCTCTTGTATTCCTATCCTGAACCAGTATCTTTTCAGCTAGATGGCTAATAATTATACCCCTTTCTTTGCTACATACGTGTATGGTTCTGTTTACGCTGGCTTCAGAATTATTAAATCCCATGTACATTTTCCCTGCTATTTTTTCCCAGGTCTTTGGGCTCAGAACCAACAAAGAAAGATCCAGATATTTGGCAGAGCACATCTGATGACTCAGTGTACCTGTCTAGCACCATAAAATAAATTTTTATTTTTTAATGGTCAGTAGTTACGACATCCCCATCGCTACCACTGGAACCATCAATCCATACAGCTTCTTATGCAGTCCAAAACCTTTAGTTCATTTTTATTAAAACACCATTTTACCTACTTCTTAAATGAAGTGCAACATAATGTGTCATCACATTTAATATGTCTCAGTCCATCATAAACAAACTGTCATTAACAACTGATTACCAATATGAAAATCAGTGAAATGTTTGAATTGCAATAAAATGTAAATGTTCTCATATCAATGTACCAATACAAAACTCAAATAAGTTATGAAATCTCAAATAGTAGACTAGCTGCATCTATTCTGCATGCACTTTTGCTGCACTTCTATAAAGAGAGTGAGACTGGACAGACCTCTTCAAAGCAGCATGATATATCCTAGACAGGAGGATAGGTAAATTAAGCTCAGATTACTTTTCCATGTTCCTTAAAAGATGCAGACTGAGGCCCAAGCACACTGCAGCCACCGCTGAAACTCCATTTTCCATGTACAAGCCTGTAACTAGAAAGCCCACGTATCACAACCCATGCAGCGATGAGGAACTCAGCACAGTATGCAAAACCTGCCTGAGAACTGGCATAAATACCCAATTACTTAATTGTCTCTGCACTCCAGTCCCACCAAGATAGACGTGGTCTGCAGGAACCATTGATTGCTATAGAGGGGAGAAAGGGAGAGTGGCTGCAATTGAATGAGAGCCCTGAGTGCCCTCAGAATACCTCTAATATTCAGTGTTAAGCACAGAATCAGAACCGCAGAAAATGACTAGTGAAAACAGCAAATGTAAAGAACGGAGGAACCAGGAACTATCGAGTCTCCTAAGATGACTGTATCATATATTAAAATGCAACAAAAAGGTACTAATTTTTGAAAAATGATTTTTTATTGTTGTTGTTTTTGGCATTATTTTTATTCTAGTTACACCTTTGGTTTTTTGTTTTGTTTTGTTTTTAATATAATTACAAACATACAACTCATTTAAAAAATTTCAGTTTAAGAGAGGGTGTCTTCAAGGTCTGGCTCTGGCCTCTCCATTCCACATGTACCCTATTAAAAATTAATGACATTTGAGGAAAAAAGTACTGCTGCAGGACAGAAAAGAAATATGGAAAATGGAGTTTTTGAACCAAATACCTGCAACAGATCACAAATATCTACAACCCATCACTCTTACCTAAGAAGGACACTGTCCCTCACTATGGTATTTTAATAAATCAAGTTCTAAACCACTAATTAATTACAACTACTGATTAAGTACTGCATTATTAGAGAAAAATATTCCCCAAACTTCCCCTCTCAACAATATTCAAACTGATGGGATGGGAACTCAGAAATGGTGCATAGCCACAGCTTGGGAACCTCAGAAGAACAGTGTATCAATTCAAAATAAATGTAAATTCCAGATGGAAATTCTTGTTTATGTGGACCAGAAAATCTGTAATTCCAGTATTTCCTTAATTTTCTGATCATGTACAGTTTACTTCACTTGCCAGCTTTTTTTTTTCTTTTGTTTGTTTGCTTGTTTATTTTGCTGGAGAAAAAGGTTATGGGCAAAACAAAATGAGAAGAAAGTCTACATTTAAAAAACAAGCCAACAAGTAAATTATCATCTCATAGATTTTTATCTAATTGTTCAATGAACCAGAAAATAAAATTCCTTAAATTACTTCAGTAAACCTATGTTTCCCAGTGGACAGGTTGCATATCCCATAGATGAGAATCCAAATTGAGCAGCCATAGCAAGGTTTTCATAATACAAACCTTTCTGCTTTTTCTCACAGTTCGACAAACAGCGTGATAATAAAGGTTGTTGATCTTTACAGGGGGTTACGTACACCAAAAAAAAAAAAAAAAAGTTCAAAGCTGACTGGTAGCAGTGCAATTCCATTTTATGGGTTAAGATGTACAGTATACTAGTACCTGTGGAGACTGTCCCTGATAAAATAAAACAGACAACTTTTTTTCTTAGGAGTTCTCCTAGGCTATTGAGGTTTGTATTAATTTAATTATGCTAGCTGGGAAAAAAAAAAAAACTTTAAAGAAAATCATAATAAACATAAAAGGAGATAATAAACAAGGTCTCCAATAATATCTCTGGTATAAAATGAATGAAGGATGCCACATTTCAGAGATATTGCTTCAGGCTTTCTGCAAAATCAGGACACATCACCAGGTTGTACAAGTGTATCAGATCCAGAGTTACTCCAGTTGTGCAGACACCCAGAAAACAGCAACACACATTTCAGCAGGTGAGCACATACTGTTGCAGGTGGATTTGCAGAGCCCTACTGAGGATTGCACTATAGCTACTGGTTTCTGAAACAGCAAGGTTAAAGCTACCTCTAGCTCATGTACACACATTACAACTGTTCTGTGAAAGTGAAACAATTTAGGACAGACAACATTGCACCGGTCATATGCAAGGGCCATAATCTTGAAAGTGTTCTTTCAATAAAGTCCACAGCAAGGCTTTTGTTGTTGCTGTTGTTGCATTTTTGCTGTTTTAGTTTTGAAAGCAGGAATACTCAGGAGAATCCATGTAAAATCTTGCTTGTAGTCTAATCATGTTAGGAATAGAGTAGAGTAGAGTAGAGTAGAGTAGAGTAGAGTAGAGTAGGAGTAGAGTAGAGTAGAGCAGAATAGAATAGTTCATTTGAAAAGGACCTACAAAGATTGTCTGGTACAACCGCCTGACCTCTTTAGGGCTAACCAAAAGTTAAAGCATATTAATAAGGGTATTATCCAAATGCCTCTTAAACGCTGACAGACATGGGGCATCAACCACCTCTCCAGGAAGCCTGGTTCCAGTGTTTTACCACCCTCATGGCAAATAAAGTTTTCCAAATGTTCAGTCTGAACCTCCCCTATCACAGCCTTGTGCCATTCCTGCACATCCCGTCATCAGTTCCCGGGGAGCAGAGACTGACACCTCCCTCTGTGCTTCTCCTCCTCAGGAAGTTGTAGAGAGATATCAGTACATACTGTAACCCTGCACTTCCAGATGCTCTATTTCCAGAGTTTTTTCAATAAACAAACACTTTGAAGTTTAAAAGCTTGTTAAAAAATGCTGAATTCTCTTATAAATACTTTCTGTAGTTAAAGCATTTTTTAAATACCAGCACACAAATAATTGCAGAAAGAGGACAGACAGACTCAAAGCATGTCTTCACCATACCTGTACAACATGCATTATTTTTTTGACACGACAGCTTCCAGGTGTGACAAATTAAGAATTACAGGGAAAGTCACATATTAATAGCTATGGAATTTCCAATAGTATTTTTTAACCAAAAAGAAAAACAAAGCATAAAGAAGCTATTCAACTTGGATACAATTTGGAGAAGACTTTGTTTCTGCAGTCTGTTATCCTTTTATTCCACAAAATCCTGAACTGATCATACTTAATTGCAATGTTTGCTAACTGTACAAGTTCCACCCAGCTCACTTACTGTGGTACATACTATCTGTGGCTCTCAATGAATAAAAAATAATGTTCTATAGGAGAAATAATCAAAACTTCATGAGTTTTGAAAGTGAACAACTATCCTTCTGTATAACACTGTCTCTGTTAATTCCCTTTTTATGCATAGGTCATTGCATAATGACTAGGAATACAGAAGACAGTCATCTTTTAGAACCATAGAAAAAACAGTACTGAAATGCACAGTCATATATTTACTACTTCTGATATTTTTCAGACAACATCAACATATAGTGAAGGATGTGGAGTGGAGTGGCAGTTACAGCACAGATTTATTTTTTTTTTTGCTCCAGCCAAATGTTTCTTTGGTGAAATTTTTGTTTTCCTCCTTTATTGTCTGAAACACTCTCTGACTGAACTTAAGGGCTCTTGAAAATTGGCACATACTGCTATTTATCCTCTACACTGTAAAAAATTCACTTTTCCCTCACCATGAGATTGCAATGCTTATCAAAAATCCTGCAAGTGCAAACCAATGAAAATGTGTAAAGGTAAAATATTTAATGCAACTTCAGCATTGGACCATTGACTCTATAAAGATGCTGAAGCTTTGCAGATGTGACAGGAGATTCTGTGTAAATTGATGTTTGGATTTTGTCTCTTGAGAGAAAAATTATGAAACATATCTGCATCAAACAAAGCATTGATAGAGGAACAATAAATTCATACTGCTTAAGAACACAGACACTTCTAGGAATTTCTGTACAGATACCTACACCAAAATTGTTTTAATGATCTTCTGAAAAAAAAGGCCTCCTAAATTTACAAAAGGTAATGGATTTTATAATGTCTTATATGTATAGAACAGATGCAGTTGTTTTATGAAGCATAAACATCCAATGATTTTCCTGTATCTGTCCTGAACTTCATTTCTGAAGGAACTTGTTCAAGAATTCTGTGTCTCTCAAGATTCTTTTCTTCAAGAAATGTAGAGGAATGGGGTTCTAAATGTTCTTCATTCAGGGATCTTGAATGTTCTTAATTCCAATTATGAAAATCACATGCTGCAAACTCCATTACTTGGTGCTTCAAACAGCTACAAAAAATGGTTATCAATGGATATCTGAAACTGTAGTCGTAATAATTATGGTGATCACAGAATCACAGAATGGCTGAGGTTGGAAGGGACCTCTGAAAGTCATCTGGTCCAACTCCCCTGACCAAGCAGGGACACATACAAGCAGTTGCCTAGGACCACGCCCAGCATCACAATACATGTAGTTTCCTGAACTCTACTTCTCAGCTCTGAACAACAATATACAGAATAAAAGTTCCATTTGCATTTGGCAGAGGTTCATGGATACTTTGTTCTGTAAGTTTGTTTGTTTAATATATTCCTTATTGAATCATTTAGTTTATAACAGGACCAAAGAACTTTCCAAGTCCCAACATTCTTGCTCCTCACTCCTGGAACAAGTCTAGGAGAACTTTTAAGTTCCAGTACCTAAAAGGGGACAGGACAGACCCCAGGCATAAATGCCTCTGCTCAATGTCACTGAAGGACGTCAGGACAAAGACAGTGGTGCTTTATGAACCCTGGAAGCTTCTTTGTCTCACTCTTGCCACCAAACCTTTCAGGAATGCTTCCTTAAAGAGAGCTCTTAGAAAAACCAGCCTACCTCATGCCACACCTAGTAGCAGTATGGCATGAAATTTACCTATATAGGACCAATAACAACTGGCCGCATCCTATTTGACAGCATGACAAATCCACTTAGGAGATGATCTGGCCTTCGCTCACACTGTATTATCATCACTATGAGGTGCACCAATCAGTAATAGATATGGCACAGTCATAATGTATTTTCATTAAACAGTTCTGTGCATGAGTTCAACGATATTTATACCTGAAGTCTGAAGAAAATATGTGCTATGTCTAAAAGTGCATCAAAATACAGTGACATAATGTGTCTTAAATGCATAGATATTCCTTAGTTTTACCTGAAACATTTTCTTAACTGCCTTTCCTTCTGAGAATTTATTTGTAAGAATTTTGCATGCAAGCATTGAGAAGATGCTGTACTTTCTATGCCAAACAAACAATAGAAATGCTGCCTAAAATATGACAGTTCACTGGCCACTGTGGCTTCACTGCCCATATTCATACCACTGCACTCTCTTCATGCAAGCACTATGAAAAAGTTTTACTCATGACTGCTGCCATGCTTCTCTCAACGCTTTGCTGTACTTTGCCGCTGATCAACCCTTTACCACAGCACCTACCAAATGATGGCATTGAGATCATGCTGCAATTAAATAGTTCTATTATTTTCATCCAAAATTGATTTCACACTTCAAATACACATTATATTAAGCTATTTACTGTTAAGCAGTAAGTGTATAGGGAAATAAATGCATATGCGGAGACTTGAAGGGTGCTCTATCTTTAAGAACAAACTAGAAGAGATGACTGCTGATATACACAGTCCTAAGAGATGTTAAATGTTAAGATGATGGTGTTAGATGTTAAGAGGTGTTAAATGATGGCTATTCGGCCAAAGATCTACTCAGTCTTGAAATAAAATGTACATATTTCTAGATCAAGTCCAAATGTTTCAAACTTTGTCAAGGCAAGCCACAGATGAATGTATCATCAAAACAGTTGATGCTTCTGCAGAATTCCAACATTAGCTACTTTAATCATGCTTAAGTGTTCTCATTGACAGAAACATGGATGGATGTTCAACCTCAGCAGAAAAACCTGCAGATTTCCTGCATTTCTTTTAAAATCCTAGCCCCTTGCTGAGAAGGTCTGAACAAGCAGTAGTTACATCATTTAGAAGAGAGAAAACTACTGAATTAGTATTTTTCCTCAGAGACACTCAAGGAAGTGGTAAAGAATGAGTGGCGGCAAGGGACATTGGCAAAATAAGTAAAAAGGATGATGTGGTGTGTATTCCAGCTACCTTAGCTATTACAGAAATTGGTATTACTCGATTTGTTAACTTGTTGAAAAATACTGTGAGTACAAACACAGGAAAGAAACCTCGGAAACACTGCCTGGACTTGACACAACTCCATCTGATCTCAAAAAGTGCTGGTGAAAGGAGCCTGGACAAATCAGGTTTTACATTTACAAGAATTACAGACAGTGAGCACATCAGACTGCAGAAGCCTCCTGACAATTTCTCCAGGTTGTTCAAAAAACAGGCAAGGATTTCCTTGCTAAAAAAAATCAAACAGCTCCTGGCAGGAGTTACTCTAGGTAGGCCTGAGGAACAAGGCACTGCAGAATTATGGCCTCTCTGTCACAGAACAGCAGCTCAAGAAAAAGGACAAGAGCAAGGGATTATGGAAGCTTAGATATTGTTCACAATTCAAATTAATCTTTGACTAGATGATGGGTCGTAAGTGACATGAATAAGGAAGGAGAATTTTCAAGTAAATGTTGCCTGCGTCCCACAGGCAGGAGGATTTGCTTTTGCTGAACTACAGCTTCCTCAGTGCCTGACTGACACAGGCACCAACGAGAAGGCGGAAATTTAGGATAAAAAGCTTATCCTCATTAATATAACGGTTACCAATGAGAGATGTTTTTATTTTCTTACTTTTTAAGCAGAAAACTGGTAAGTCAAGATAGCAAATTGAGCAGCTAAAACTTTGCTAAGAAAGAAAAGCAACAAATACAGTGCCTGACCTCCCCCTGGAGTCTTGTTCAGTCACTTGGAAACCCCTTCCCTCACAGGTAAGGGATCAGACTGGCATGACCAAACCCCTGGTGTCAGGAAGAAACAAAGTAAACATGAAGTATCCTATATGTAATTATCCTTTCTGTAACTAATTAAAAAAAATCATAGGAAATTTATTCTAAATGCATAAGTATTAAATTAGCCAATTTAGGGGCAAGGTTGGTTTTTTGTTTGTTTGTTTGTTTTTTCCTCCATGTGTGCATATGCATTCTTGGAAATCACAACAAATTGGGAAAAAAAGAAATAAGAAAAAAAAAGTTAAAATACCTATTCCTAAAAGTTAAATACCTATTTAAAAATGCAGAAAAACAAAATGTGAAGAGTTTAAGCAATCGTGTATTTAGACAGCCTTTTGTCATAGCATGTTTGTTGTGCAGTGTCAAAGCAAAAAATCAGTTATAATAAGCATAATTATTTTAACGGATTTGAATGAAGCTGTATCTACAATTCAGTGGAGATGTTCAGGACAGACTTTTAAAGCTACTGTATTATATAAAGTAAGACAGAAGCAGTATTTTTAAATTTCAATAAAGCATTTTAATATATTTCAATAAATGCCTTTGTGATACAGGATTCTGTATTCCCGAGAAGTAAATAAAATAGTAATGCTGTCAAGCTCACAGAATAACTACATAAGCCATTTTACAAGGCAGATATACTTTTCCTTCTTTTCTATGAATGTATAAAGCTCTCCTTCAAGCTCTTACTAAATCTATTGATCTGTGAAACACAGTGCACTCTAGGGAGGCAATTCACTTGACATTATATATCAAATGATGAGATGAATAATGATCATACCATTTGGTAATTAAACATCTTACAAACCTTTTAACTGACTGAACGTCAGAAAGGTCAAATGAGGTCAAACCTATTTTTCTGTTGTTTTAAATTCTTTTCTTATATTAGCAATAGAAAAGTCATATTTAACAGTAACTATAATACTACATGGCAAAACCAAACAATTAAACAACATACTTTTCATTCCTGTATTATTACACAGTTCGAATACACAGAACATTTTTTCATCCTACAGTCCTACTATAATCATAATTGTTAAGCTTTCAGAGAAGTAGCCATGCACCAGCATAGTGCAAATAACTAGCAATGTTACTGGATTAAGGGAAATGAACAGCACATAGATCAAATCTAAAACATAGCAAAGCACCAAGCAATTCAATTAAAGCTCCCTGATAACTTCCTCTGTAGTTGCTGGAATCTGATTTTTTGCTGGAGGAAGAGTATGGGATGGGTCATTTTGGCTGTTTGAAGTCACTCTTGGTGTTTGTCACCTTACACTTTAAACTTTTTATCTATTAATATATAATAATATTCACTGTTTGATACTAGAAACTAGAAACCAAAATATTTAATAAAATAGTTATTTACAACTACAATTTCATTAAAAGCTTTATATTTTGCATTTAAAATTGGCAGCTGCAAAGGCAATCAAAAGATGCTGCAAAAACAGTTTTTGCTATAGACTGCCAATACTGTGCAAATCACCTGCATGGATGACTGAAAATTTCTCTCCAACTCCTCTGTCAAACATGAGCTTTCTAAAAAGACTTATCTATTCCTGTATGACTTCAGCATAGCCTAATGTATTGTCATGATACAAGACTCACTGTCAGATGGAACAAATTCCCCCCACGTTCACCCAAACTATCATCAGCCTTCACTGCCCCAACAGACTTAGATCCTAAATATTAAAACATCTTAGGATTTTGCTTTAGCAATTTTTTCCTAGAAAACGGAGAAATCCTTAGTAGGTTGTAAAGACAGCATCCAGTGTCTTTCACAAAAACAAATAGCTACGGTCAACTTCCACAAACACCTGATCACACCACAAAAACAGTCTATATATTGTACTTATCTCTTGCAGAAGACCAAATTGGCCACTCTCAAAAACCATCCTTAGACGACTGAGGCCAGTAGGCTATGTTGCCCCAGGTGTTTCTGCACAGCTAGACCTCACATAGAAAAGAGAGGTTTTTTGGGGTAGAACCTGAAGGACGAAGCCAGCTGGAGGATAGAATGTTTCTGGGGAAGTCTCGCTTCCATACTGAGGACTGGCTGTTACTATGAGATGTGAGAGAGGTGTGGGAGATACCTTCTTAATACCAACTGCCAGTTGCTCACAGTACTTTGTCTTTCTTTGTCTCGAGGCTGGGAACAGAGGTCAAGTTAGCAAAATGAAAAAGAGATAATTAAATCACATTCTCTATCTTCTAGGATCTTTAAAGTATTGGACAGGGTATTCAAGTTCATAATGTAATAACTTCAAAACACTGTCCTATCAAATATATTCAATAAATTCAATATACATATTTCCCAAGCCTAATAAATCAAATAAATTTTAAATACCTTGAACTAAAAATATTTCTGAATTGCAAAATTAAAAGAATATAAATGATAAGACTACAGTAACATTAATACTACCTGACTTCTATCTCTCACATAGTCCAAAAGTACAATATTTAGTAAATCTTCCATTTTCACCGTAGAAAATGAGGGACAGAGAAAAAGCAAATATTCATTTTGCTAAAAGTCCAACATGCACAATTTTAGAGAGAATATTACTTTGATATAACTAACTGCATTACCCCATTATATTTACAATGGAAAGTAAAGAACTGCTGGACTTCCAAAACAGAAGGCCTAGTGTTAGAAAGCAAATAAACAGGTGCTCAGATCAAACTTATTTTAGAACACCTGAACCCTGTATTCCTTCAATTTATGCATGTGATTTAAGCATTGACCTGTACAAAGATGCTCTGTGGAGGCTCAAGGGCTTAGACATATGTTCATTTAGCAAACAGCTGCAGCAGTTAAGGATGCTCCTGCCCTCTCCCTCCTTCCCCTGCTGTTTGCTACCTTCCCAATACCAGTGCTGCCTGCTGCCACTCAGGGGTTGGCAAAGGAACCATACAAACCCTCCTAAACAACTGTTCTTCAAAGCCAAGTAGCACAGCTCAAGCTGATATGGTAAGTGTCTTGGTCTAAGACAATGGATTTTCCACTGCATCAGCTGGGGGGCCTTTGGTATTACGTTGAAGGAGAGAAAGGAAGAAAACACAGGTTGTGTAGTAGCAATAATGAATTGCTACGGAAGGGCAGAGATATCTAGAACTGCAGCACCTTTCTATTAAATTAATTACGTGCTTTAGCTATTAAAAGGATTATTGATAAAGATAAGTCTAATACTTCTGCAATAAAAAAAGACTTTACAAATGGGTGTGCTTACCTTCCATATTTCTTGCAACACTACGGCTCAAAAAGGTCAATGCAAAATAATTTTGTTAAAAGAGAAACCTTAGCTTATTTTCACATTCAATTTGGTAATTCAGTTCAGCCAATCAGCCATATTTGTAAAAATAAAATAAATAATGATGCTCTCATTCATTTGGTCCACATAACCATCAGAGAGAAACTTTTCTGAGGCAAAATCTCCATTTAGAAGTACTAATAGGATGACAATGCAAAGATTACAAAATTCTGAACTTTTTATTAAACAATTAGTAACAATCTAATTTGAGAAAAATAAGATTATACAAAACTAATATAAATGTCTTTGGGTTAAGTAATTTCTATGTGTTAATTCTTTAATAAGTGATGGAAGTAGAGAACTGCATTTGTATTACGTCAAAAAATTGTATCTCACAGCAAACAGATAACAAAGTAAAAACTAATGGTAACTGGCCGTGTAAAAGACATTTCTTCCTTAAAAGGAAGAAAGCTAAATATTCACCAACCTGATTGTAGTACACCCTGTTCAGATGATAAATACTAGTTTCAAAGTTAGTTGCAAAACATTAAAGACATGAAGTCACATCTTTGTCATATCACAATATCCATCACCTCTAATTTGATATGTTTAGTTAACTTGACCAAAATAATACAAAATACTATTAGGCTGTGAATTCAATTCAAGCACAGTAGCATCTATGTATATTTCAATAAATGTAAACCAAAATTTAACTCAGTTTCTTCTTCAAGTATACAACAATGAATTGAAATTTTAGTCTGTTTCCCAATAGTGTAGTTATAAAAATACATAATAACCAAAGTGTATAGATTCTAGAACTAATTTTTTATTTTGTACGTGCTAATGCACTGACTCCTATACCTTACTCTTGAAAAGACTTTATATATTATTTATATTATAAGCAAGCAGCTATGAATTTGCAGCCTAGGAATATATACCTGGTATTTTCTCCTTCTGCAGAACCTTTACCAGATCTGTCATAATTCACTGAATTTTCATGCATGTAATGAAATCTATACATGTAAGCATGGCTGCAGGACCAGAGCAACCACATGAACCAAAATATTACCAAAATATTACCTAGTTTTTACAGATGACTCAACCTCAGGAAAAGAAAAAGAAAACATAAGTTCCTTCAAAAATTAAACTGTACATTTGAATCGTGTAAAAAATCTAATGCAGTTTTAAGCATGGTTTTCCCCTTGAAATCACCACTGAAAACCTATCTCAGGTACACCATGACTGACAACAATTATCACTAAATAGCTGTTTTACAGACAGCATTAAAAATTCTGAGGCCCTGTTCCTAAGGGACAGTGATATTTGTCCAGTTCTTAGATGACAATGCCCACATCAAAAAAATTACCTCATTCTTTGCCAGATCCCATAATGCATTTTCCAGAAGAGAAATCACTCTCCAAGACAGTTAACAAGCACCACTTACAAATACAAACCTAAAATAAAATCAGCTTTTTTAGGGAGGTTAACTCCAAAAGCAACCAAATAAACATCTATTTCATTTTGAAGATCCTGAACAGTTTTAGGAATTAGATTTGCTATTATTTCTTCATGTGCAATTAGTTGTACTGAATGGCTTGCTATATTGCTTGCATTTTTTATTCTATTTAAGATGAACATTTTAAATAGCTGATTCACCACATGTACCATAGACTGATTTCAGGATAAGGTAACTTTGAGAGCATCTCAAAAATACAGATACTTTATTTTACCGTGTTTCTGGAAAACACAAGACAGCAGTATCATGAAAATCAGTCTTTCAGAATTGCTTCAGATATGGTCAAATAAGAGACTATGCAGAAAAACGGCACAAATAAGTTGTTCTGGGAAATAATGGCAACCACATTTGGTTTCCTTACGTCTTAAAGAAATCCAGAGTAAACTACTGTTGAAGTTGCTACTTCTCTTGATAAAATTTGCTGTTTTTTTTCTATATATGTAGTGGGTTTACGTGGCAAGGTTTTGGTAGCAGGGGGCCATAGGGGTGGCTTCTGTGAGAAGGATCTAGAAGCTGCCCCACGTTTGGTAAGGGCCCCACTGCTGACCAGAGCTGAGCCAATAAGTGAGGTTGTTTTGCGCCTCTGTGAGAGCATATTTAAGACAGGGAAGAAAAACGCTGCGCCACACAGCAGCTGGGAGAGTGAGAGGAGTGAGGAACAGCCTTGCAGGCGCCAAGGTCAGTGAAGAAGGAGGGGGAGAGGTGCTCCAGGTGCTGGAGCAGAAGTTCCCTGCGGCCTGTGGTGAGGACCATGGTGAAGCAGGCTGTCCCCCTGCAGCCCATGGAGTACCACGGTGGAGCAGGGTTCCACGCTGCAGCCCGTGGAGGAGACCACGGTGGAGCAGGTGGACCTGCACCGACGGAGGCTGCGGCCTGTGGAAGACCCCTGCCGGAGCAGATTCCGGGCCGGAGCTGCAGCCCGTGGAGAGGAGCCCACGCAGGAGCAGGTGACCTGGCAGGAGCTGCTGCCCGTGGGGGACCCGTGCTGGAGCAGTTTGCTCCTGGGGGATGGACCCCGCAGTACGGACCCATATCTGGAGCAGTTCTTGAAGAGCTAATGCCTGTGGGCAGCCCGCACAGGATCAGTTCAGCAAGGACTGCATCCCGTGGGAGGGACCCCACAGCACAGGGGACGAGAGTGACCGAGAAGGAGCGGCGGAGAAGAAGCGCTATAGACTGACCATAACCCCCACTCCCCCGTTCCCCTGCGCCGCTCGGGGGGAGGAGGTGGAAGAGGGTGGATGGGGAGGAAGGTGCTTTTGGTTTCTTTCCTTTGTTTCTCACTTCTCTAGCTTGTTAGTAATAGGTAATAAATCTTACTGTCTCCCTACGCTGAGTCTGTTTTGCCCGTCACGATAATTACTGTGTGATCTCCTTGTCCTTATCTCAACCCTTGAGCCCTTTTCATCGTATTTTCTCCCCATTCCTCTTTGAGGAGGGGGAGTGAGAGAGTGGTTGTGGTGGAGCCCACCCGAGTAAAACCACCACAATATATCAATCTATATTGGAGAGTTTACAGGCAAGACCTGCAGTAATGCTTGATGACTTTCCAATTTAACTAGAAAAACCTGTGACAGATAGGAAAGATGTCCCAACACAGAAATGAGCAGTGATTCTTTATCTTGGATCAGTCACCAGGGGAAAAAAAAAATGGAAACTCCACATATATAATTAAAATCTATTTAAATTCATGTTCTCTGTTGCCTCCTCCAAAAGACAGCACTTTCTGAGAACTTTATTTCATAGAATGCAGAAGAGGAAAGTGAAAGAACTAAAATGTGGATTAGGAAAGACTCATGATTCCTCCTGTCCCTCCTATAGAAAGTCACAGCTGCTGATGACTCTTTCATCCTGTTACATGTGCAATACGATGAATGAGAAGAGACTACCTTTAGGAGGATGGGAAACCCTATCTTGCTGGCACACCAGCCATTAAATTTTGCTTTTTAAGTGTGGAAATTCAAAGTCTGGGATGCTGTGAGAGCATTATGAGTTTGGCCAGACACATACAATCATCAGCATGGCAACAACAACAAAGAGAAAAGATCTCTCCAGAGCACAGCTGGTGCCAGTGCTCTGGATTATAAACAGGACAGAGTAATTTTCCCTTTTAAAATTATGACCGAGACAGGAAAAACTGAGAATATCATTCACATTTTCTTAGATTTATTCACAATCACACTGGAAATATGATTTTGACTAGCACCATCCCTGTCACTGCTCACATCGGCACAAACAACTGTGTATTCTGGCTACCAGTTAAATCTGGAAATCTATCCTTACTATGTTTTTCCAGTCTGTCAACTCACTCCTGAAAGCCATTTTCAAATAGCTAATTCATAATTTATTTCAAAACAAGTATTTGTGAAACTTCACAAGCATCTCATCCTTAAGTACTAACAACAGTCTTTTATAATAAATTTCTTGAACTTAAAAAAATAAAATATAATTGTCTAACACACACACATACAAACATAGTAATTTTGTTTAAACATTAATATATTCTTAAAAAGTGAATATATTTGGTATTGGCAAAATGAATATATTTGGTATCTAAACAATTGTGTTGTCAAGGTAGAAATCCAAGGTAGCTGGAAACATTGTTCATATACTTTTTAATATATTTGATCTTATTTAATCCGGTAACTCTAGGAGAGTTTTAAGTAATTTCTTGTATTAAACTATCATTCGAGTGTCTGGCTTTCTTGAAGCGGTCCAAGTCACAACTTGTGTGTACTGCTACTCCTAGTCACACACCCACTAGTGTGACTAAAAAGACCAATACTCATTGCCATCCAGGTAAATGAGTAAGAGGTATATATTATCTGTTGCAGCTAAACTTGCTTATTCTTATGAATGATCTTACTTCTAAAAATAATACGGACATACTACACTGCTCAGCTACAGAAATTCTTTATAAAAGAAAAATGTGAATATTCGGGTCTTGTTGACCATTATTCTAAATAGTTTGGCACAATAGCCTTAGCAGTTCATATCTTTAATGTACGGGATCACACATGCCTTTAGAAATGTCAGGGCTTATTTTAGCCACTTCACATGTAATATTCAAAATTATGTTACTTAGTAATTACTAAAACCTTTAAAAGTAGTAATCTATTTTGCATTATTTCATAATTATTTTCTCAAATAATAAACTCACCCTTAGTTAATCTTTAAGATCTTGCAATGCACTCTAGAAATAGTACCACATTGAATCTTTTTAAATTAAATTTTAAGGGACTGGTGATCCACATTTTCTTTTCCAACCGGACGCATGGAAGGCTTAGCCTTCTTTGTGGACATAGTTAATGCCAAGCCATTATCCAGCTGATGGATTAACTTGAATGATTCACTGCCATCAAATATTTCACACCTTGGTCATCGACATGATCATGACTAGTCTCTTAAAGGATCAGGAGCAATAAAGAAGATAAAATCAGTATATCCATTGCTCTTAAATCAAATAAAAATAAATTAAAAGTCCACTGTTTGAGAAAAGTAACAATTTAAACAATGGAAATTCCACTGGAATTGTTTATAAGATTTTCAACAATTATAGTTTTGGTAAAAAAACATTAAAAGATTAACACTGAGCCAGCAGACACCTTTTCCTGGTATATTGTGCATAAAAAGTATTCCCATCTGCTTCAATGCCTGGGCTTTTTCATGGGCTTAAACCTGTCAAATTATTCCATTTGATTTCAGAGAATTCTCATATGGCAATCTATTTTATTTACTTTATCTTCAATAAAATGGTTCAGTGAGCATTAGCAACTATGAGACACAAGTTTCAATCAGTCCTCTGGCAAAGGCGTCAATCTACATTAGACCTACTGTGCTGTGAGTTGCAGCCAGAAAGCTGGAGTAAGACAGGGCAACAGTGAATGAGTGAGCGAGACCTAATAAAGCAGCAGTGAAGAGAGTGAAAATTCTCCCTAGACACTACCCTACACTGCTTATATAATGTGTGTGCCTAGCTCAACACACCAGTAGCTCCTTAATAAAGCTGACAGCTAAAAAGGAGCTTCAGACTCCAACTTTATTTTACATGACACCTACAGTAATGGTTCTCTGTTCTCAAGCAGGCCACATTTAGAAACGTGTATCCAGTTCAGTTAAAAATTAAGAGTTCTCACCTCTCTTATTCATGTCACACAGAAAAAAAGAAGCATAAAATTATTAAGATGCACACTACCTCTCTCTCATGTCATAAAATTACTTGAAAAAACATCAGATTTCAACTAGCTTTTCCTTAAAAAATTCCATGACAGAAACCACAAAATAATCTGTGTATTTGAGCAACAGCTCATTTCTGAAGATGATATCATTAAGGACTAATTCCAAGAAATGTGGGGCATCACTACTAGATGCTGTGAAAATATCTCCCAAAGCTCAAACTTTGTAATAAGTGATGCAAGTTCATATTTGATATGGGCTGTAAAAAGCAGATTATTGTAATAGTGCTCTTCCCAGCAAATCAGACCATTAAGACTGTATACTTAATGTTCAGCTGAATTGAAAAGCTGGCCAGTTTAAATCCATAGTTTGATATTTTGTATAATCATAGCAAAAATTTACTACTTCGTAGTTCCAGGACACAAATTCAATTTTATCGACGTAAACTACTTTTTGACAGAAGTTACCTTCATTTTCATTGCATTCAGGCTCCCCCAAATCAGTAATTTATTACAGCTATTCACAATCACCCCTCAAAGATCACTCAATATTCTACAATAAACAGTGTCTCTGTTCTAATACAATTCCTTAAAAAAGTAAAGTACTGTTTATGCTTCAGAGTCTTCCTGGTGGAAACTGGACTGAAGATAATGCCATTCAGCCCCCATCCAGTCACTTTTGGGAAAGCAGATGTTGTATTTTCCTGTCAGCTGTATATCCTCCTCCACCTATGCCAGTATCAAAACTTACTTGCCTTCTGACTGGATGTGTGGAAGGCTTAGCCTTCTTCATGGACATAGCTAATGCCAATCCATTATTCAGCTAATGGAATGACTTGTATGATTTACTGGTATCTAATGTTTCACACCTTGGTCATCGACATGATCACCAGCAATGCGTCCTCCCATGGCTCTTAAGAGAGTTCAAGTTCAGCTGCAAGGTAACTATATGAGTTATCTTTGTACTAATCTTACAATATTTTAATGCAAAATTATATTTTTGCCCTATGCAAAATAACCATTTAGAGAGAGACTGGATATTTGGTAGATAAACAACGTACATACATATACTGTAAGTGTACACAAGTCATGCTGTTTCAAATCTTATAGTATGAGAAAAAGCCAAGAATAAGCACATCTCCTTTCCCACAAATTGCCAAAACAGGACAGTAAAGCTAGATCAATTTAATAATAATTAATTATATAACTACAATTCAGTTCACTAACACAGAAAATACAGTAAATATTCACATTTAGAAAACTACCTTAGCTTTTTTGTCAAAACCTAATTTAGTCTGAAAATCCAGAAGTAACTGGATTGCTAATAGTCCCCAAAAGTCCCCATTTAAGTCATCAGTCTAAAAATAGAACATTTTTTCATGGCTTCTGCATTTTTCCAATATGGATTTTTTTCTTGGTTTCAGTTTTTCCAGCTCTAACTCAGTTTTCTCAAACTTCCTCCTAAACTAAGTCGTTTAATGAAAGGTAGAATAGAAAGCATACAGAAATCTTCTCGATGCTAATTAAAAAATTACTCATGAATGCAATTTTATTTTTATATATTTTTATCACTACTTTTACAACTGAATCCTAGTTTTCAGTCAGTGGAAAGACACTATGTCCTGCCATAAAACAACAAAAAAAATATCAACCCTATACGACATACTGAAGAACTAGCATTTAGAATTTACTACTATTTCCTCATGGACTACAAACACATTCCCTCTCCACTTTCACATATTGAAAGAAATAGAGACCAGTGCTAAAAAGGCCAAAAAAGATTTTGGCTTTCTTCACAAAAAGCATTTTTATAGATTGTATTTAACTTCAAGTTATGGAAAAAAAATAATGGAGGAAACAGAATAACTGTTACTTTCCTTCATGTGCCTTAAGTTCCAGACATATTGGAATTCAATAAAATGATACTGCCAAACTATTATAGATGCACAAGTCAGTGTTACTGCATTTCTGACATTATTTGGTACAGAACACAGTAAATTTCCAGAAAAACATTCTTAAGAAAAAAAAAAAAAACTCGTTGGCTCACCAGATTTCAATTACTACACTTTAATAAAATAACTGTGCTTCTACCAAACCAAACTGTTTTCCAAAATACTACTACTTCATAGACACTGTCTATGAAGAATCTAGTATTACTAAGGACAAGTTACACCTCTCAGACATATATGTATAAATACATGATAGGAATCCAATCATACTTCCATTGCTAGCTAGAAAGCAAAGAATACGACTTTTTTCACTGGTTTCTCCTCTGGGTAATGTAAGAAAAAAAACACCATTGTGTAAATACATTGCTACATATTAACATATAACCATACACAAATTTCTATGTGATACCAGCATTGTCTACAGTTTCTCTGTACAGTGCTGTATATATCCTTTGATTTACAACACTGCTAAAGTTAATATTGTATCTGTTTTCCTCTTTTTTTTTCCTTTTTTTTTTTTTTTTTTTTTTTTTTTTGTAATAGTTCCACCAGAGTCATGCTGTACCCTTCAGGACTGTGCCTTAAGTCCTTGGAAGAAGGTGAAATTAAATTGGAAGAAAGGAATTTTCCTTTCTTATTACCCAATTGGTAAAGAGAGCCACAGTGAAACACATATCATGACTCTCTTGTTTGGTAGCACTTTGAAGTAGGTTAAGCAGGTCTGTGCTTCCTGCCAGATGGTGAAACTTTAGAGAACTTGTTATAAACATAGTTTCAGCACTAATTACTCTCACCATCATTAACTGCTCCTGGAACTATTTCTTTCTATTTCTTACCTTCCAAGTCCTCAGTCCATGAAGATGGCAATATTAATAATAAGGAGAATATAGGTGGTTTTGAATATTTCATAATGCCTTAGCAATTGCCACACAGGGCACGCAGGGAAATGATATGTCTTTACTACAGAAATAGTGGTGTACATAGAAGCAATTGAGCTTGCTTGCTATTGGGGTGAGTTAGTTTTTTGTACATTGTTGAAACCTGCATCTAGAAGATTCAGTACCTGGCACCTGTTGAACAAATTTTGAAACTTATACATGACAATATTGCCTAAAATTTTGAATTTGAAAAATGATGGAAATATTCTCAAGGTGTTTTCTACACCCGTAGCAATAGCAAAATGTGAAAAATTACAACACCTACCATGTACATTAATTCTTTGTTGCAATAGCACGTGTGAAAAATCTGAAATAGATGCCAGTGTCTTCCTAAGCTCTTATCTTAAACTAATCATTGGAGCAAGCAAAGTATTAAGTATTAATAGTACTAATAATAGTATTAATATTATTATTAAGTGCAGGCGTGCCAAGTCCCAGGGTAGTACTATGTCCACAAACAGTAATTCTTTACAGGCAGGTTCAGATAGTTAACACACACCACAGTTCAGACAAGATTTGAAATCATGGTCTTTAACATCATGGAATATTCCTGGTTCCCAATGGAACACAGGTAATTCCTGTTTCAGCAAATTAGGAATATACGAACACAGGGATTCATTACTAATCTTACCTTGTCTTTTAAGTGTTAAATTATTGTTAGAAAAATATGCAAATATAATCTAATAGAATTTTCTGAACAAATTATCATAATCTTAATGCAGCTGGTGTAACAAAACTGTACAGTGAGCCTTAACTCTAGTCACTGAAGACGCAAGAGTGACTTAAAGAGCAAAACTATAGCTGTGATCACTGTTATTTTCTTCCTACTAACTGTACTGAATTCCTTTTAAAGCAGAAGCCAACCAAGAAATTCCAAAAGTGTTACTGCAGAAAGACTCAGAGTAAATGCAATAGAGACTACATCCAATACAATATCTTTTATACCATACCTTTGTTATTGATTCTTGAAGAATAATCTTGCTATTTTCCTTTTCTTCTAGAAACACATATGGTATTGTTTTCCTAACTTAAAAAAGTGGAATACTCCTGTAGGGTAGAGCTAAAATCTGACTTGTTATACTGAAGTTTTCTTCACTGCACTTCACCTCCTCCAAGGTTCAAGAGACCTTGGTGAGACAACATTTTCACTTGCTTTTTAGTGTCAGGCCCCAAAAACCAGGGAAAGCCTACATGACTTCAATATTCTCTGTTATTAGTCAGAACACAAGTAGTCATATAGCTCAGTGAATCGGAGGAAGGAGAGATCAGCTATTTGAATATGGACTGATAAGCAAGAACAGCAATTCCTGGACAAAACAAAGTTGCAGAAGATAACACTCAAATGATTTGCAATGTTTCATGTGTACTCACCTCCTTCTTCTGAACCTCAAGAAGACCTTAAACTTCAACCTTGAACTGGAATGATGTCCAAAATCAATTCCAGTATCACCATCCTGAAAAGACAGAGAGGAATATTTACAGCTATTTAGATATCATTCAACAAAAGCAAAACAGGAAAGATCTTATCACATCCCCTAATTAGTTCCACTGTGCATAAGCTGGTTCGTAAGTATTCTGAAAGAAAAAAAATGAGTTATAATTTTCAATTTTTCTATTTTGACATAAATATTTTGGGTAAAAGGCCGAGCGAGTTTAAAGAGAAAGATTCTCTTAACAAGTAGTCAGCTTAAAGAGTACCTTCACTATTCCACAAAGAAATATAATTGTTCATTGAGTCTCTGCCTTGCCGTAGAGGGACAGATAAGGCATCACTCAAAGTCTAGTCTTATTTTTTTAATTCTATTTCTATTATTCATGCATCTGAAGACAAGCAAGTAGGAAGCTTCCCTGAAGTAGTTTGTTCTTGACAAAGAATTGCACATAGTATCAACTACCAATAAGTTCAGTCATGTGAAGGAAGGTACAGAAGCTGGGAGACAGCACAGCAATGAAATTTAAATCTGTATGTATTTTAGGGAGGCTGAAAGGACAAGAAGAAAAGAACAGCTTGAATGCTGAGATTATAAGATTGCATTAAAGGGAGAGGGTTGGACAAGGCAAAAGAAATAAAGACCATGCAGGTCTGTAGAAAGATTCTCAACATTGCATCTATGCTACCAAATTAAGCAATGTCTGAGCACATTTCTGTTTGCTGAAATCATATGGCACAGACCAGCCTATGTCTATGCTAGAATACTGACATACCCTCCAAAAATACAAGGCCTGCATTCAAGCTAAAGGAAATGGCCAAATGAATGTCTGAAAAATTTCACAGCATCATAGAATGGCTTGGGTTGGAAGGAATCTTAAAGATCACCTAGCTCCACCACCCCCTGCCATGGGCAAAGATGCCACCCACAAGATCAGGTTGCCCAGGGCCCCATCCAACCTGGTCTTGAACAGCTCCAGGGATGGAGCATCTACAACTTCTCTGGGCAACCTCTTCCAGGGCCTCACCATCCTCTGGGTAAAGAATTTCCTCCTAACATCTAATCAAAATCTCCCCTCTTTGAGTTTAAACCCATTCTCCCTTGTCCTATCACTATCTGCCCATGTAAAAAGTCACTCTTCTTCCTTTTCATAGGCCCCCTTTACTAAAAGGCTGCAATGAGGTCTCCACGGAGCCTTCTCCAAGCTGACCATCCCCAGTTCTCTCTGCCTTTCTTCACAGAAGAGGTTCTCCAGCCCCCTGATCATCTTTGTAGCCCTCCTCTGGACTCACTCTAACAACTCCTTCTCCATATCCTTCTTGTGCTGGGGGTCCCAGACCTGGATGCAGTACTCCAAGTGGGGCATCAGAAGGGCAAAGTAGAGTGGGACAATCACCTCCCTTGACCTGCTGGCCATGCCTCTGTTAATGCAGCCCAGGACACGGTTGGCCTCCTGGGCTGCAAGCACACATTGCTGGATCATGTCAAGCTTTTCATTCATCAGAACTCCAAGTCCTTCTCTGCAGAGCTGCTCTCAATGAGTTCTTCTCCCAGTCTGCACTCCTGCCTGGGATTGCCCTGGCCCAGGTGCAGCACCTTGCACTTGGCCTTCTTGAACCTAATTAGGTTCACGTGGGCCCACTTCTCAAGCTTGTCCAGGCCCCTTTGGATGGCATCCCCTCCTTCTGTATTGACTGCACCACTCTGCTTGGTGTTGTCTATGAACTTGATGAGGGTGCATTCAATTCCACTTTCTATATCATTGATAAAGATACTAAACAGTACTGGTCCCACGATGGACCCCTGAGGGACATCACTTGTCATCAGCCCTCACCCGGACATAGAGATGTTGACCGCAATTCTCTGGATGTGGCCATCCAGCCAATTCCTCATCCACTGAATAATCCACCCTTCAAATATGTATCTCCAATCTAGAGATAAGGACATCATGTGGGACCATGTCAAAGGCCTTACAGAAGTCCAGGTAGATGACATTGGTCAGTCTTCCCTTGTCAAAATTTCTGAAACAATGCCAGTTTGCGAAGAGTAAAAATGTGGCAGGGGCCTGGAAATATTTCCAATCATGGCTTAATTTACTAATACAGACATAGCCTTAGCACCTGAAACTCTGCAACTTCTGAAGTAGCCTCTCAACAGTGCCTCTTGGCAATTCTCCCTTGCTGACAAGGTCAGACAGCAGCAGACTAAAGAGTAAAATGAATATAGAATTTTATAAAGAGAAAACTGCTTTCCCACAGTTAAAAAAAAAAAATCTGTGTTCCAACTGGCATTATTAATACACACTTTGTTACAAGATTTTTGGACATTTAAAAGAGTTCCAGTTCTAACTTCTTCCTTTGTTTGTAGAGCATAACAAAACCTGCTGGGAAGGTCGAAGTTCCTAGAAAACTGAAAGCTAGCTGGCAGCCTCTGTAGTAGAGCAAGTGAAGAAGGAAGAGCAGAGAACGACAGGCTAGAGGAATAAACACTACGTGAAACCTCTGCACAGTAGGACAGCACTGGGAAATGAGAACGAAATCTTATGAGCTCTTAATACAAAGAGAAAAAAAGAAGAAAATGTTAAAAACAGGTAAGGATCCTAAGGCAAATAGGAGGAGGTGAAGATGGGTGGCAATTCTTAAAAGTTGCTGGAAAGTAAAATATGTGTCAATGAAACTTTGTGTGGTGGTCATGTAGTTATCCTACATCCAAAATGGCAATGTCCGACCAATTGAAAGAAGCATTCACCTTGCTCTCCTGTTTTCTATTAAAACATTGTATATGTAGCTATGCCTCTGAATTTTCTTCTGCACTTAAAGTCTAGACAGAAATACAAATTATGCTTATTTCTCCAACAATATGTGTTGTCTGTTGATAGATGTTAGTATGTGGGCCTTGAACATCAGTATCTGTATTCTTTTTTTCCCTATATTCCTTTACTCCAAAAATGTTTCAGATAATCAGATTTCTCAGTTTGGATCCTATTAAACATCACATTTTGCTTCATTCCAGAAAGAAAGCCAATACATGATAGTTATATGAAATCTTACATCAAAGCATGACCTATTTTGGTGAGATACAGACTTCTTGTAAGAAATTTTTGATGATAACATTCTATCATCATTATTCACTTACAAATAAGTCTTAATTTGAAAATAACCACACTGGCTAGTCTCAATCATTAATATTTTATCTTTGTTCTTTTTGAATTATCAGGATTTCTAGAATTTTCAAAAATCAACAAAGAATATTCACAGTAGGAAGGCATGCATATAGTACATGTGACATATGTGCATCAGATAGATGGCAAGCCTTACTTATGAACTTTCTTTTTACCAGTATAAATCTTCACCTTTAGAAATGTATCATTTGACCTACACTTCATTTACATTACATTCCAGTGCAATTTACCTGATGAAGACAGCAGTCTCTTAAAACAGTATTACTCCTGTTGTAAACACTGATTAGTTTTCATTTTTGTTTGCAACCTAAAATATGGACCTGGATCATTCCAGTTATTTCAGGTTAGCAACAGAATATCTCTACCCTCCCTCCAACTAGGCCAGCATGTTCCATCCCTTTGACCACTGTTGAAGTAGACTACCATCTGCTCCCACATGAACACTTTCATCAAGCAAACAGCAGAATACAGTTGAACTGGAAGTCACCTGCATACCACCTGTCTTTGGCTTCTCATTCAAGTCCCTGAACTTTGAGTCAAACAAGCAAATACCACAAAGTTCTGTAATACCTGAGAAAGGAAAAGTGCATGGGTCAACAACTGAATAAATCTGATATGTAGATGTTCATTAGAAATATAGACTTAGAACTCTACTCAAATTCTTCTCAAAATGATAAAATGTGCAACAATTATGATCATCCATCTAGTATAGAAGCTTTACAGGTGATAGTTCCTTTTTCACACACAGACATTGTTATACAGGTTGTGTAGCATTTTGTCACAAGATATGCTGATGCTGTATGATATCCTGCACTAGATTTTTTACATTGTTCATTATGAGTACAACTAACAGGATTTGGCTCTTATTTATATGAATCGTCACAGTTGTTTCAGAAATCACTAAAACATAACAAAACAATTCAAAATGAAATCCAAATTCATCTCTTGATGAAGATATTCCTTTGAAACTTAAATAAACAAATACAATGCCCACATGTTGTAAATAATTCCCTTTAACTCATTCATTTAATTACTGCATTCATCTCTTAGCTCATTTTACATTTAGATCATAAATTATTAGGATAAGCTTACCTGTTACATATTTGAACAGTCTCTACAACAACTTTTTTTTAATTTTTTTATATTTTTTTTAGATTACATGCTCATGTTCATTATCCTGGCTTGTCAGTGGCCTTTGGTACCTTTTGAAAATTTAAGTAACTCCACAGAAGTACACTAGAGCTCTTAAGCAGTTCTACTATTTGTTAGATAGCAGCCATTCTGAGGTGTCTCTATTTCACGTCAGGCCTGCCCATGCACATTTTTTCTATAAAAAATATTTCAAATTGTGCATTACTATTTTATGTGTGTAATTGTATAAAATATTTCAACTCAACAAAGCATTCAGGAGTATTCTAGAACATGGTTGAAGGTCACATATATTAGATATATTTAGATATGCTTGCTGTTTTGAAGTAATACAGATATGGCTAAAGACACAGCTGATTTCAACGAAACAAGAATTACCTGTTAGAGACACTATTATTTTAATACCATATATGTTCACTGGTATTCATACCTTCCACCTTTCAAACATATAGCCCTCCTGCGCAATTAAAAACAAAAGAACTCCTAATTTATAATAGGACTTTGGAGCAAGTCTTAATTTGCATTATGTCAATTGGACATCCTGAATTTTATTTGAAAATACATCATTAACATATGTATATATTTTAGAAGTATGAAATAAAAATGTTTAGTTACTTAATAATCAGACTATATATATATATTTATATTTAAACTACTTCAAGACATTAGTTTACACTTTAAAAAAATGCATTTTTAAAGAGTGTTATGTAGATCACAGCACTGCAAATAGAAAAAAAAAAAAAAAAAAAGAAGTACTGCTTTTCTTCCTGAATCTAAGTATTGAGTTGGACAGGTTCCATGACTGGGAAACACTCAGAAGCTCATAACTAGATGAGCACTACTGGATGCCATTATAATTAACAAGAACATGCAAAATAAATTAATAGTTATGTTTTATAATTATTCCAAAGTTAAATGAGCCTACAAAAAGACCTTCATACTACTGTGATCTCATTAGTTAATTTTTACATGCCACTCTACATTAATACTTAGACAAATGAAGGCTAGATTTTGTTATCATTGGGTCCAAACAGAAGCACTGTGGTTGTGGGAGCAATCATTTTTTTACCTGGCACGGAGAAAATAATTAATTCCTGAACACTTCTCCTTGAGTTGTTAATCTCCTGCAACTTTCTCTTTTCCAAAATTTTAAACAAAAGCTATGTACTTACAGAATTTCACATTATACTCCATAGCACTAAAATTAATCTTGAATTTCCAAAAATGGAATTCCCTAATCAAAGTATCTGTACTCAATTAATCACAACATCATGCAACACTGCAAAGCAATTGGTCAAGAAAAAATAATAAAAATTACAGAAAACCATTAAAAATTTAGTATTTAATGCTTTGGGAATTGCGTAGTGACAGAAAAAAGGACAAAAAAAATTACGACATGGACCAAATATATTGTGTACTTCTGAAATGTCCCAGTCACTCTGTAAATGATGTACAGGTTATACATAACAGCTCATTTGGGTGCAGAGGGCTGGGAGGGGCTCAGTTGTTTTCTCCATTCAGATCATACTTACACTTAATAATAATTAATAGGACATTGATTACTTATTAAGACACAATGGAGAAAATGGAGACAGTACGAATAAACAGAAAGCCTGGAGCAAAATCTTCTCTTCCCAAACCTTCACAGGAACATTGTCTGAATAGCTGGGTATACAGAGTAAACCACCCCTGAGGCAGGTCTAACTTGCTTGACTTGTACGTACATGATAGATAACCCATGTTGACATTAATCTTTTAAGTATGCACGAGCCAATATCATATTCATGGAGATTTCTAAACTATTTATCCAACATGTGCAGATACTATGCCTTACTTTATCTTCAGGCATGTCTGTCTTCCTTCTGAAAACATATAATTTACTGTAAGACAGCTCAAAGAAGATCCACTTCCCACTTGTTGTTGAATTTTCTTATGCCTCTTATATTAAACTGCAGCAGCGTACAGTAATTGGGGGAGAAGAACATTAACAAAAACAAAAGCAAATAACTAGTCCAAAAGCATTTGAACTACAATACTAGTTTACTTATACCACAAACACAATGACACTGCAATTTTGTTTATTATTTACAGGATTACAACTTTTCTGCTTCTCCCATTTTTCCATATGACATGACCAGAAGGGATTCAGGAACACTATCAGACGAGAATGTAAAAGCAACAACTTTAGAAAATATTATAAAAGAACACTGATGGTAAACATCATAGGTTTTCTTATGTATTTAATTTGTTCTTGTAGAGAGATGTGTGCACAGATTTGCAAATTAGCAAAACATAAAGTCAAAGAGCACCTTACCCTTCTGCTATGATGCATGCACCATTAACACAGACTCATTCAATAACACTAGGAGTGACCCAGGAGGTTGTCTTGTCCAAAGTCTTGCTTAAAAAATTGTCTGAATTTAGAGTTGGTCACTTAGGACATCAGCCAGACACATCTTCAAAACTTTCAAAAAAAGAGATTTTGCAACCTGATTTCTCTAGGAAACCTGTTCTGCTACATAACTGTCGTTTTAATGAAAATATTTTCCCTTACATTGAGTCAAAGCCTCCACAAAGAACATCTCCACTCATTCCAATTCTTTTCTGTAGGGAAAGTCCCCTCCTCTTCTCTGCCTTTCTCTTCTGTAGAGCTTGCATCACTGAGCTCCCATCATTCAATTTGTCCTGCCACTTAGCAGTTATTCTAATGATGCTCTGCATGTGGAGCTTCTAGCCCGTTTATTCGCCGTTCCCAAAAATCCCACCTAAACAAATATATTAAAAACTCATTTAAAAAAAAAAAACACTTTATCTCCACTCCCAAGAAATGCAGATGGAAACCCACCTAATCAACCAAATACACAAAAAAATCCATATATTGCAAAAAGACAGCTCCTGACCACCCCCTTACCCCCCACCAAACTGCTAAAAACCAGAAGGAAAACAGGAAAAAATAAATAAATAAATAAATAAAAATAAACCGAACAAACTATGAAAAATGGAAGAGAAAATAACAAATACAGAAAGGTTATAAGATAACTTATACAATTACAAATTCCTGCCAAAAATGCCACCATGAAAATACAGATAACCATTCCACTAATTGCACACATCTCCATCAGCTGACCGTTAGCAGCATTTGCTAAGTAGATGTTTCCCAGTTTGGCTGAACAGTGGGTTACTCCCTCATCAACATGGGGCTTCCATGGCCTTACCACGTGTTCAGTTTGGGCACCTCCAGGACTGCCTACACTACTTCTGAGGTTGGTTCAATACTGATCCAAACACCGAGGTCAGCTGCAGATAGTCATTGCAAAATATGCCTGTGACATAATCAGATCGGTGCAGAGGTCCTTACCCTAACACCAACATCGGGTATGGCTTCATTTATTGTGTCTTTTGGAAAGAGGAGACTGCAATGTCATTGATGGTGTATTCCTCCTCACAGCCCGTGATGAGAGTAAGAGGCCTCTCTAGAGGACGCTGCTCTCACTTCTCTCAGTCATCCACTCCTCACTTCCCTACTTAGAGCCACACCAAACTGCAGAGAGAGAACTTGTACACACAGACCAGCCCTCCCCACAGAAGCAAATGCCTAATCCAGTCTTCAGCTATCCTGTATTTCCATACAGACCGCTTTAGAGAGTTTGACCAGATGACCTCCAGAGATCCCTTTCAACTTCAACTACTCTGTGATTCTGTCATTCAGGTTCATCTCAGACACAGAGTCAGCTCATAAAAATATACAGATTTTGTACGAAAATAAGAGAACAACTGCTCTTGATTATCACATCCATCTGGAATTTGACAGTCTATTCATGTTAAACAACCAACACCTATTCCTTCAACTATAGCCAAAAGAGATGACATCAAGAAAGACAAAGAACATAAATATAACCCATATTCTGAACTAATCGCTAAAGAAACCTAAGAAACAGAGCACCTTCATAACACTGAAATGTCCCTACAAGTATGGTAGATAAAAATTAAGGCTGTTAGATATTTCTATCTGTCTTGTAAGAGTAAACCTCACATTGGGCTATGACCCAAAGTAAATTTCTAGCCACAGTCAATAAGTGCTTTGATGCGGATTGGAATTTATGTCCTTGACGGGGCAACAAAAGGAAAAAAATCAAAAAATCTACCACTATTTCAAAGAGGGTCACTGAATAAAAATAAGTACGCTTGTTAAAAAGAAGAAAAAAGACAGCTACAAGAGTCACATCTTCACAGATGGCACAGAGACTGATTAAAGACACCTTTTGCAAGCTCAGAAGAAATGCATAAAACTTATCAAAGTAGACTAAGAAAGTCCACAGAAGAGAGCTGACTTGAACAAACAGGATAAAGGAGGCTATTAGGAAAAAAAAATATTAGAAAAGAAAGAAGGATGCTATTCTTCTAAAAACTTCAAGTTGTGTCCAAGTGAGGAAAAGAGAAAGAATGTTAGTGTCTGGCAGGCTTAAATGTAAATACACATTAAAGTGTCAGAAAGCCACAGGGGCTGGCAGCTGCTTGTGGACTGAGGTCCAGGAGAGGTGGAGGCTGTCCACCGGGTGGGCAGGGCAGGATCTGGCCATCCCTGGACAGGGAGCAGGGCAGGCCTGGGGGCAGCCAGATTTAACCCCAGCCCAGAGCATCAGGCGACTCCACAGGGACAGGCCAGGGTTAGGGGTCAGGATCAGGCCCAGTGAGGGGCCTGACACACACAACCACCTAAGAGTCCCTGCCCATGGCTGGCATGTGTGTGGAAGGGGCCACACACACACACACACACACACACACACACACACACAAAGTTGCTTTTCCATCTGCTGATCAGAGAAGTTACTAGGCCAAACTCCCTTCCTACAGAAATACAGGAGATTTCTGTCTTAAATTGAAATACCGTTAGAGAAGACTAGAGCAAGAAGACAAACTGAGCTCTAAGAAATTGTTTCACTGGAGTTTATGCCATCAACAGCTCTAAAAGAACATGAATATGAAATAACTGAACTTATAATAGCTGACAAATGGCATGAACGACAATTGATGGTGAATATGAAATCAATCAAAAAAAAATCTAGAGGAGATCCAAAAAACTACAGATCAGTACACATAAAGTTCACACCAGGGAACTCAGGAGAGACTACAACAAAGAATATGTTTATGTCAATATATATGGGGGAGAGTCAACATTCCAGTATGAAAAGGAAAGCCATGTCTCAAATGATCACAGCTTTTTGGAGAAGTCCCTCAGAAAACAAGGAAGTGAGGTCAAATTGTAAGCCATATATTTCCAAAAATCATTTTATAAGCTCTCTTACCCAAAGGCTCTAAAAAAAATGCATGGAAAAAAAAAGGTGGGGAGGGGGGAGGTCTTGCACTGCTTAAAATGATTAAAAGAAGGGATATTAATATGAAGAATAAATTACAGTTTGCAGTATGTCACAGAAGGAGATTAGCAATGGAGACCCAAGGCACCTATCTATAAGAAGACTAATGATACTCAGCATATTCAAAAATTACCTAGAAAGGGGAGTGAGCCATGCATGTGACATTGTCTAACACTAAACCAAAGGCAGTGAAGATGAGGACAGGCTGGGAATAACCGCAGAAAGAAAATATATTACTGAATGTGAAGTGATAAATAGGAGGCAATATCTAATAAGACAAAATGTACAATTACTTGACTGTGGGAACGATAAACTTCCAACCAGGTCCAAACTTGTGTGGGATTTGCTGCTCCATCTGGGTCCATATAAGTTTATGGGATTTGATGTGATTCATCCCAGGGTACTCAGAGAGCTGGTTGATGTCATTGCAAGACCTCTCTCTATTATTTTTCAACAGTCTTTGGAATCTGGACAGGTCCCAGTTGACTGGAAGCTGGCAAATGTTGTCCCAATTTTCAAGAAGGGTAAGAAAGACGACCCTGGTAATTACAAGCCTATCAGTCTCTCTACAGTGCCTGGAAAAATTATGGAGAAGATTATTCCTGGAAATTTTGAAAAACACCTTGAAAGACAACACAGTCATTGGTCACAGCCAACATGGGGTCACAAGGGGAAAGTCCTGTTTAACGTACTTAATTTCCCTTTATGACAAGGTTACCCGGCCAGCTGACCAAGGGAAGATAGTTGATGTAATCTTTATGGATTTCAGCAAAGCTTTTGATACTGTTCCTCACAGTATCCTTCTGAACAAAATGTCCAGCACACAGCTAGACAAATACATAATACAATGGTTGAGCAACTGACAGATGGATCGCGCTCAAGAGGTTATAGTAAATGGGGTTATATCAGGCTGGCAGCCAGTCATTAGTAGGGTTTCCCAGGGCTCCATTTTAGGGCCAGTTCCCCTTAATGCTTTCATAAATAACTTGGATACAGGACGTGAAGGTATACTAAGTCTGCAAACTATATTGGGAGGAGCTGTTGACTCCCTTGAGCATAGAGAGGCCTTGCAGAGAGATCTTGACAAATCAGAGGGCTGGACAGTCACCAACCACAAGTACCAAATTCTGTGTCTGGGAAGGGGCAACACTGGTCGTACATACAGACTGGGGTCTGAGAGGCTGGAGAGCAGACCCACAGAAAGGAATCTGGGAGCTCTGGTTGATGCAAGTTGAATATGAGCCAGCAGTGTGCCCTGGCAGCCAAAAGGGCCAACTGTATCCTGGGGTGCATCAAGCACAGTGCTGCAAGCTGGCTGAGGAATGTGTTTGTCCCGCTCTGCTCTGGGCTGGTGCAGTCTCACCTCGAGCACTGTGTGCAGTTCTGGGCACAACAATAATGACATAAAACTGTTAGAATGTGTCCAAAGGAGGGCTACAAAGATGGTGAAGGGTCTGGAGGGGAAGATGGATGAGGAGCAGCTGAGCTCACTCAGCCTAGAAAAGAGGAGGCTAAGCGGAGGCCTCATGGCGGCCTGCAGCTTCCTCACAAGGAGAGCAGAGGGGCAAGCGCTGAACTCTGCTCTCTGGGGACACTGACAGGACCTCAGGGCACAAAGCTGTATCAGGGGCATGAAGGTGTATCAAGGGAGGTTCAGACTGGGTGCTGGGAAAAGTTTCTTCACCGAGAGGGTGGTCGGGCACTGGAACAGGCTCCCCACAGAAGTGGTCGCGGCACCAAGCCTGCTGGAGTTCAAGAAGCGTTTGGACATAGGGTCTGATTTTTAGGTGGCCCTGTGTGGAGCCAGGAGCTGGACTCAATGATCCTCGCGGGTCCTTTCCAACTCAGGATATTCTATGATTCTGATTCTATGTCCGTAGGGAAGAAACAATGCTAACTATGCAGTGACGGGCTTTGAACAACCTTAAAATGAGCATTGACAACTATAAATTATTTTCCTGTGAAAATCTCAGCTCCGTTTTCAGTAGCAGTTAAATGGAACAATAAAAAGTGCTAACAAAGCATTAAAAAAATCATCATGTAATGCAACATCAGCTAGAAGTTGGTACATAGTACGTAGTGTCTAGAACCTTCCCTTCCCATAGCAAGAAGGATACAGCAGACCTGTAGAAGAGACAGGGAAAAACAGAAAGAACAGTCAAAAGTACAGATGGCTTCTATACAGGCAATACCTGCATAGCCTACAACCCTACAGGTTGGAAAAGAGATGATTGAAGGGGATATGAAAAACGTCCAAAACTTGGTAAGGGTACAGAGGAGGTTAGCATTCCAGCATAAGAATTAACAAACAAAGCTAACAGACACATGTTCAAAGCAAACAAACAAACAGAAGTGGTTTCTTACAAATCGTATAGTTGAGCTCCAGAGCAGCAGAGATGCTGAAGTCCTTGATGGATCTAAGCTGGCTTGAGCATCAAACACAACTGTGGGCCACCCACCCATATGCTAAAAAGTGTCTTGTATTATTTTCTGTAGTATAAAATAATGACATGTTTCTTGCATGCAAAAGTTAAATGCGTTAAAAAAAAAAAAAATGAAAGACTAGATAGAAATAAGTAGCTTCCTGGAGACCAAAAGGCACTAATAACTACAAATGGTAAGAGCTGTCTGAGAGAAGGAGAACTGGCGCTGGTACGTCTCATTTTCAGGGACATCCAGGCATCAAGCTGTAGCTATGCCCAATTCTCAAGAAGCTCATGTCCTACTCATGTCCTCCCTCACCTTTCATTGTGCCATCACTTACACAATGGGATCTATTTTCTTCCTGTAAATTAGATGAATCTAAAAGCACACTCACTGATGTCCTGATCCTCATCTGTAACTAATGAATGATAGTCATCAAAAAGAAGAGGCCTTGTTCCTAGAAAGCAGCAGAAAGGCAAACCGAGTGTGCCTTAAGTTCTGGAGAGTGACTGCTGCTGTGTCATGCTGGTGGAGCCATATGCTGCTACTAAATGCTGCCTTCAGCCATGACAGTGGTATGGCTGGTTACAGCTGGTCAACAGAGACCTGTGGCTTATTAGACATACCAGATACTGTGCTACTGTCCTCTATGAATGTGTCCTTAGATTTCAAGAGAGTCCAGGTCATCCACTTTCATTTTTAAGGCATTTCCAATCACATTACTTTTGGATGCACTCATTTGATAACATTATTTTGTTGTACTTGCATTTCAATGTCAGCAGGAAAAAAAAAAAAAGTATGAAAATAGCAGCCACTGATACCTATAGAAAATCACAGGACAGGGTACTGATGGAAACTTGACCTTTTCGACTTTCCAATCTTTTCTTCTCATACAGTTTTTATGGAGGGGTGATACTACAGAAACAGAGTGCATTGAGCAAGAGGACAAGGGATGTAACAGAATACTGGGCACCACTTTGCTTGAGAAGAAGGGATAAGCTGCGAATAAATCATACACGAAGTATTTCAAACATGAACCAGAAAGAATTTTCATGTGATTTTGAGAGAACTCTCTCAAGATCTCTCTCAACATGCATGCTCAAGGATACATAAAAGGGATTATTCATGAGCTTTATATTGTGCAAGTAAACTAAAAGGTACATGTTCAAATATCTAATCTACAGGGTATCCTAACTGTAATACAAAGATCCAGTTCCTTATTAATTATGAAGAAAATAAAATGCTATAAACCATTATCCCTTTAAAATACTTTTCTTGTGAATATTTCATAAATTGTTCTCTGTTTTCCTGAAAGATTTATGTCCCACCCACATGACAAAAGCTACATAGGTGAACCCCAAGGAAGTCAATCACTTTTCGTTAGCAGAAAATTTCATTAACATAACAAGATCTTCAGTGAAGAAAAAAGAACATTTCATATGTAAGCTTTTATCCTTTTTTGTTGTTGTTGTTGTTGTTCAAAAACAACATAAATGCTCATGTTATTTTCTAATTATGACTGAAGTCAATGGTATTATATTAACACGTACGTGCTGTGGAGCAGGATAAGAACATCAGTAAATGAGTATAAATCAGAACATCAGACACATTAGTATAAATCTAGTCCTACTGATCTTCCTTAACAGTCCGTACCAAAGTGAAGTATGTGATAACTTGCATATAACAACTTGATATTTTATGATGAAAAATTTGCACAAGTGATTAGTTTCTAAGTTGGAACATATGTTAAAACATAACTACATGCTTTTTCAATTATTTTTTACTTGGTTGCTGTAAGTAGTTGCTCTGCAACACCCTGATTGTGCTTTAGCCACACTCTTCTCAGATTCATTGCAACTTTCTGGACAAGAACTTTAAATCATATGAAGAAATCTGAATTCATCTTTTCGAAGAACAATGTATGTAGGGTCCAAATGTTGGCAGTAACTTTTGGGAAGCTGTCTGACATAACTGCAGAGCTGCAGTACAACTCCCCCCATTCAGCGGGTTACATACAGAGGTATCTATATATATATCTTCTTCAACTTTTTTTAATTGCCTTTTGGATGATATTGCCACAGCAGCAAATCCTCTTACCCTGGTGATTTAAACCAATGGCAAGAGCCAAAGAAACAGTGACCAAAGCATTCATCTTTGATTTTCATAAGATAAGAAATTATATTTGCTTATAAAGAAGCAACTGTGTGGCATGAATTTAATCTATTCAATGGATTAAGAAAAAAGTTTAAAACAAAACGAAGGGCACAAGTTAATTTAAGCATTTATATAAATTCTCATTTCTGCATCGAATTTCATAATAAATGAATACAACAATTCCCATAGCAACATCCTACACTGTACGATGCACATGCTACTCGTGAAACACAAAATATTTTCTATTGGAAACATACAAATCAAAACATAATGGGAATGTGGATAGCTTTTATATTTTAAAAGCAATAAATTTTCTTGGACACAGACATTTTTCTATTTATGCTCATCTTGTGACTTTCTTTAATCAATCATTCTTACATGAATAAAATGGCCCTCATATAAACATATAAACTCAATATGAAATAAATACTCAAAAATATTAATAAGGTAATCTACATGTTTTTGCTTTCTAAATTATTAACATATATTTTCTTTTTAAAAGGGATGATTGAAATACAAACATTAAGAGAATCATGGCAGGTAAGTACTTTACTTCAAAAATGTGTGGTGTGATTACTTCTGCCAGTGACATGATTTGTTTTGGCTGTGGCAGAGCCAACAAATTTTAATTTACAACAATTTGCTGAATACACTCCTGTGGAAATTCCAGTCAGGGATATAAGTCTGATCCAATGTCCCAAAAGGAGTATCTTTCCACTTACTCATTAGGACTCATTAAAAACTGTCAGGTAATATACAGGCTCTGTTCCTAAACTGCTTTAATCTTTACACATAATCAGTGGCACAAATACATGGTCTCTAACACACAGAAAGTAAACACCCGCCCCCATAAAATCAGGAATACAAACCAGAAAAGCTTACATTTAAATTCCACAGAGAACTGACGATGTAGTATCTTAACCTGTTTTAGGCTTCCAGGTATTACTATGCCATGAACAAAGGCCTCTCCTTGAACAAAAGCAGTTCATATTTTTTTTTTACCATAGTCTAGCAAAACAATAATTTTACTATGGTAACAATGTGCTTTCCTGATTTACTTTCTGGGGTTTTAGACCAAGTAGGCCAGTCCCCACCTAGCCTCAAGCCCCTTGTCACGCATCTCCCTTGGCAGAACAGCACTCGCTAGTGTCAGCAGACTTCAAAGGAGCTATCTTCATTTAAGCTTTTGTTTCTCCCTTCACCCCAAAACCTATAAAAGCATGTCACTTTTGCTGACAAGCTTCACAAATTTCCTAGAAAAAATGGGGAATATTTCTGTTCAAAACCAAGAGATGAAAATGGGATAAATGGTGACAGATGTGAAGTGCAAAAAGCAAAAGAGGACACTGAGAGTAAGCTGTGGAAGCCACAGTATGTACCTGCTGGGACAAGAAAAGAAGGAAAGAACAAGTGTTGGAGGCAACTGTGTTCCTGCTGGGTGGCCTGGGCTGTAGACTCTTACTGCTTTGGGATAGCTCTGGGTACTCATGTGACCACGCATGCACAAGGACAAACACGTAATTCCAGTACAGTAAATGAACGAGATCAAGCAAGTTGGCATTTGAAGCATGCAGCTGGTCTGTCACACCAGAGCAGATGCACTTCAGATGCTACTCAGCAGCAGCTTTTCCACCTGCCCTTATCTGCAGCCTTGTGCAGTGTTAACAGGAAAAATGCAAGCAGCTGAAGAATTAAGTAATGTAAGAAGATAGGAATAAAAAATGAAAGGCAGATGATGGAGAAGAAGGAAAGAATGAGAACAATGAAAGAATAAACAGTGAAAATGTTAAAATGTGGATAAAGACAATCACCAATATGCTGGTGTCAAAGAGAGATTAAAGTCATGTCTTCCTAATGTCATGAAGCATTTATTTAAATTTGATCCTGCTGCCCTGCACTGCATTGTAAAAGGGCCTTTGGACAACTGTCTACCAGCAGTCACAGGAAGGGCTTGCACTGCAGTAGCTGTATACCGCCCACAGGAAATTTAAACTGTCCTTGTTTAAAGCAATTGAAGCTTTTCAATGAAATACAAATAAATTTAATTTCATTTGATGTTACCATTAAATGTTGGAGTATAAGGAGTGCTTTCTGAAATACTAGATGGATGAGATTTCCAGGCTAGCTGGTAGTACATCAGCTGGTACTGATGTAACTAGGCTACCCTTCATAGTGAAATTTCCCGATTTCAGTAGAACAGTTTTAAAGCCAAAACTGAGCACATCTGAAATTCTGTCATTTGTGGATTCCACAACTGGGATTCATGTAGTGCCGTTACCCGTGATTCCTGCTCCACTGTACAGCTTTCAGTAGGTATGTTTTAAGGGGAAATAAATATACAACAGGGACCACTTCAACTCAGCATCCTGTTGACTCTACTGACCGTGGCTCTTGCCTGAGACAAGCAAACAAGATCTGGCCCTTGAGTTCATAATACTCCTAACTCTACATACAAGTCTTTCTAAGGATTCAAGACAAGTGCAAAATATCCTTCATCCCCATAACTCTGCAAACAGCGTCCAGGTAACCCCAGCTGGCCTCCAGCTGCCACTTCAGAAGGGTGCAGATTTCCCATGTCATATCTGCCAGCCCTTATGGGAGATCTCAGATTTGCAGGACACAGAATCAAACCGACCATGTTAAGTATAAAAAGACTATGCTATGTTCAGCAGATTTCACATTATTTTTACAAGACATCAGCTGTAAGCAACATTCAAAATCTGCTTGGCTAATTTTTTGCATTTAGAAGCTTATCGGAGGGTTACCCAAAGAATTCCATACCCTTCCTTTTTTTATTATTATTATTTTTTGTATCATGAATCTATAAATTATTTGCCTGATTCCAAACTCTCTATATGATCTATTTCAACTTTAGCCCAACTAGTTCATACAAAATACATTTTAATATGTTTAATGTTTATATTAATTACAAAGCAAACACATGAATTTTGGTGACAAAATCCAACTTTATTTTGTCATGTGCTAGGTACTAAAACTGTGTTCACTGACACACAGAGAAAAAAGTATATTTGCAATATATTTTTAATCTCTTTCATTGCTGAAGTCAATAAGCTCTGACCAAAATTACTATGGTTAATTCTTTTGTTTCTTTTTCAGTCACTGAAGTGTAAAATAGAGGGATTTTAGTTGGTATTAAATGTTAATTCCAATACAAGTATAAATTCAGTGTTGCTTGTGCACCTCTGTACTGTTATATGTGAAGAGAATCACAAAGCAACAGGTGACTTGTATTATTTGACTGGCTATTGCACAAGTGAAAATATAGTACTGCATTTTCATTTGGTAGCCAAAGTTATGAAATTTTCAAAAGTTCCACAGAGGTAAGGTATATAAAATCCATTGAAAGGTACTATTCTTAAAAAATAAAGCAAAATAAAGTAAAATAAATCAGCTGTTGTACACTTCAGTGAATCAAAAAGTGCCTTCTACAATTATATTTGAAGACTTTTCACTTAGTGATATGCATGCAGGGATTTATACTGAGGAAACAAATAGCAATCTTATTCCTGGGTACTTTTATTAGTTTTATTTCAAACCACAGATCCCAGAATATGTAGAACTAAAAGCGAAAGACAATAGAGGGCAAAACATAGAAAATGTACAGGAGGAACACAATTTCAAAACACGGTTTCTTCATCTCTTTCAAGCAATTGTCCATGTGTTTTGTTTATAATCCTAGAAATTTACGTAGATGCTGTACGTTATCTCCAAATTCTGTGAGAACATTAATGGCAAAACTACTTTTCCAAATTCAGTTGACAGAAAGTACAGCATAGTATGTCTGTTGGAATGGTACAAGAAGATCCACCATCACTTTTACGATGTACGGTGGCGGGATTACAGCACAGTCAGGGCAACACTCAGAGAGCTTATCAAGGTACAAGACCAAAGAGCGACCTGAAAGAACCTACTTTTTGCAGGCAAAAGACAAGAGTTTTGTAGTAGCATATGGATCAAGCCCCTTGTCCTCCCAAACTGAGCTTCCAAGAATAAAAATAATAATAATAATAAAAAACAAAATGAAACCCAGAATACCAGAAGATACCCTGCATAAACAAGAACTTCAATGAACCTCAATGAAACCTTTGGCTACAGTACACACAGAAGGAGTGGTGGCGAGCAGAAGGAATCCACCGCTGTCGGACAGAGGAGGATAAATCTCCTGTGAGTAATAGATACCTCCAATTTTCTCACAAAAATGAGACAGCTACCAATAATAGCTGTTAGCTAGCAAGTCTAGCAGCATGTAAAGACAGTAGCACACCAACTCCAAGAAGCAAGTCAAGATCTGGTGGTAAAATCAAATTCCTAACCAAGACAAAACTCTGCTTTTCTTTTTATTTATCTTCAGTCACAAAGAAAGGAGAAAGTTCAACTAACCCTTTGAATAGAGTATGATGGTACTGGCCACTATCTCCAACCAGCTGTTTCACACAGGTGATGTTTTGTGGACTCTCTGTAGTGCTAAATATGCTGCTACAGTGACCTTCCCACACTTCAGACCTAAGAGTAGCAGCAGCATATTAGGAGCCTGTGACAGGAATGTATGTGTAAGGAACCAGAATTACTCCTGGGACTTCCAAAAGACTACCAAGACTACCAACAAAAAACTGCAAGCTTCTCACTCAACTCTGTGGAGTGCTCATATCCATAAAGCTGCTGGATATGCTAACGGTAAATTTCCCATTCCATCTATGGGGTGAGAAACGGATGAGACGAATGCTGAATGGAAATCTCTTCTAAGATACAAGATACAGTTGTCCTGCTGTCTTGAGAAGGGAACAGGTTGAGTGGACAGTAACAACAAAGTATAACACTGGACGTAATCCTTAGTTTCCTGTTTCTGAATCTGAAATCCATATCCATGAAAAGGCCATGTTTTCAGAGATTATAACCACCAGACAACTGAGCATAGATATTCTCTGGTTTTGATGTATTTGCAGCTCTTCTGCAGAACAATTAACTCTTTCTAGATCTCAGTTTAGTTTGCCTCTTGCTGGAGAACATGAGTGTGATATTCCACATGATGCCCAGAGACATGCACCGAAGTAATTCACGGGTTCTACAAACAGCCTAAGCTCCAAATGAGAGAAATTCTCATCGAGAAAAAAAGATCTGGAGCTTGGAGGAGCAGTGTGTGGTTTTTCCAGCCTTTTAATGAGGTAAATCAAACTGTCAGGAAAGGCAAGAGATATGAAAAGATCTCTGCTGCAGACACCTTTTGGATCTTTTTACTGTACCTTAGCAAGGCACACCTAGAAAACATTCAGTGTTCCCATTTACAACCAAAGACTCACTTCCCCTATATGCTCTACAAACAGCAGAAATACAATTTCCCAGAGACAGACACTAAAGGAAACAAAATGAGAAGACAGAAGCAATGATTAAACATGCTATCAGCATGCAATCAGCATGCAGGCACATTATTATTTCTTACTAACAGTTAATTTCCTTATATGTTTGCTCAGTCCTGAAAAAAAATTTGTTTTATTGAAATGCTCATTAGCTTTTTTCATATTCTTTTTTCCTTTTTTTTTTTTTCATAAATCAAATGCATTTTATGTATATGGATGTATTGGGATTTGAACTTCCATTTTTTTTTCTTTTTACTACTGTAACAATAGTGAAAGCCTTCATTAATTATGTTCAGCTTTTGCCTCTTTCAGTTCTCTAATAATCAATTTTCTAACAACTCCTCCCTATTCAAATACTTTGTTACAATGTTTATATATTTATTTTATATAGTTGCTATTTTTGCTTTGCATAATTGTTTTTACAAGTACTTATATATGAAAACAAGCAAAATAACACCTCAAGACTTTCAAACAAATGAAGAGTATTTTAGCTAAAATGCAAACATTTAATAAATTTGGCAGATTTCCCCCCAGTCTATGATTTGTTATGATTTTGAACATAATGTTTTAAGATATTACATTAATGCATTATTTATGACACCTCTACCCCACACTGTCACAAAATTACAGTCAAAGCTATTGCAAGAAATGCTCACCAGTATAACAACAAACACAAGTCAGAAGTGACAATTGCTGTGTTCACCCATGAACAAACAGCATTTACTACTACACTTGTGACTTTTTCTGTTATCTTTAATGAAGATAAAATTGAAAAAAAATATATTTTATATCTAAATATATGACATACCACCAACCTCTCCAGCTTTGCATATTTTCATGGTTGAAGAATAAACTCCAGAAAATATTAACCACCCACAGAGATCACCTTGACATGCTTTTGCTGCAGAAAATAGAACATTATACAAACTACTGAAGCCTGAAGCATACTCAAAACATCACATCCTATTTGTAAAATGCACAGAAAGAATAATGGGATCAGTAAGAACATTTAAAAAGTAATGCGTTATATTCATTTTTAGCTCTAGAAAACAAAGGGGGTTCTCAAAAAGGAGGCATACACACTTTGCAACAATCTCAGACTATGCTGAGCATAGAAGACTATGTTCTTGGACAAATCCTGCTTAGTTTCACCTAAAAACTAAGACATCAAAGACATCAAAGACATTAAAGAACAAAATTAAATCACGCTCACATAAAATAGGCCTGCCTGATACAAACACCAGAGGACAAGCTACTGGACAACCAATGCTCTTATATGAAAAACTGGCAGTCACGTCAGAATTTACCAAACCCATATTTGAAAAGGATTTAATATTCAGCTTAACTTACTTTGAAGGATAAGAACATTGGTAAAAGCCTTTACGTTAGATATAAATCTAAAAATTACATTGTACGTCCAACTATGCCTACTCTTGAATTTACAGAAACCATTGCAAAGGTTTGGGATGTACTTCTGCCTCTCTGACAGATTCATATAGACTGCCACAGTCCTTCTGGCCCTCAAGAAGGAGAAGAACTGGTTCAAGTTAAATCCAGTTATGATTTTAAATAACTCTTTTTTTTTTAAGGAATTGTGAATAAAAATATGGCATTGCAGCTGTGATAAAAAAATAATAATAAACTTAGTGACTCAGGCCAACATAACTCAAGAAAATCAGGTTGAGTATTAGCATGCATAGAGGAAGGACAGATGAAGTAATACAATTACAATAAGAACAAATAACATCATCTACTAATAAGAGTTTCATATATAAAGATCCTTTATTTGTCACTACTTGTGCTTTGCTTCATATAGAAAAGGAAAAAATGCACTATTAAAGTACATTGAGTGATCTACTAAACTTATTTAATCTCTTAATGGCTTCGGTAGATGGGGGAACACAAACTCAGTAAAGAGGAAAACACACAACAAGCCCCTCGCTACAAGAAGGACATGGACGTGCTCGAGCGAGTCCAGAGAAGGGCGACGAAGCTGGTGAGGGGTCTGGAGAACAAGTCTTACGAGGAGCGGCTGAGGGAGCTGGGCTTGTTCAGCCTGGAGAAGAGGAGGCTCAGGGGAGACCTTATCGCTCTCTACAGTTACCTGAAAGGAGGCTGTAGAGAGGTGGGGGTTGGTCTGTTCTCCTACGTGCCTGGTGACAGGACGAGGGGGAATGGGCGAAAGTTGCGACAGGGGAGTTTTAGGTTGGATGTTAGGAAGTACTTCTTTACCGAAAGGGTTATTAAGCATTGGAATGGGCTGCCCAGGGAGGTGGTGGAGTCACCATCCCTGGAGATCTTTAAAAGACGTTTAGATGTAGAGCTTAGTGATATGGTTTAGTGGAGTACTTAGTGTTAGGTCGGAGGTTGGACTCGATGATCTTGAGGTCTCTTCCAACCTAGAAATCTGTGATACTGTGATACTTTTGAATTTATGCCTCTTTGTGGCATGTTTTTCTTCTCACAGATATTTCTCACAGTTTCTTTTAAAGACGATACAATTTCTGAAGAAGGAAAACATTATCTATCTGTCTATTTACCCAGCAGTCAACAAAATCAAAGCATATAAGAATGGACAAGAGCCACTAGAGCTCATGTAGTGTGTTCATTAGAAAGACATTAGGCTTTCTATTTTCTAATACGGAAAGTATCGAGTTACTCAAGAACTTGACAGTTTTCAGCAACTTTTCTTGGAACACTCCAAAAAACTTCATTAGATTAGACTAGCTAGAAATGTCAAAAGGATTTCTGATATTCTTCAACCAATCAGGCCCTTCTGCATTGGTGAAAAAAGATGGGTTGGGGAGGGGGAAAAGAGCATAAAAGGAACATGGAAGAAGCTAAGGGAAGGTGGGAGAGTAGAGACACAAACACAGTATTTTGGCTCACTTAACATCTTTGATTCATTCTTATTCTCATACAAACTTCGCATAGATACAAAGACCATTCAGTCCATTACTGAATAGTAGCTTTGACATCTGGCAACAGTAGAACTCCTTCAGGATTAGGCACTCAATGAGAAGACTACTGAAGAGCGTATCTGACACTTCCTAAAATTCAGTTGTCCCCCTTCACTGCTTTTGTGCAAGAACGAACCCCTTCAAATCTCTGAAACATTTCACATTTTGGACAGTATTATAGATTTCAAGCTACTACTGTTAATATTACCGCTGTCCTTTTGAAGTTCTTACTGCTCTTCCCACCTCCTGGGAGCTAGGAGTTTACAGACTTTAAGGTCTGTAAGCTACTGTGGTGGAGGAAGGAGAGGACTGACATGGAAAGAGTTAACAATATTCAAGGAGAAGCCGGATAAATTTCGGGAGGTTACAAGATGCATTGTACGGAAATTGGTAGATGTAAGTGTTGCTGTGCTAGAAAACCACCCTTTTTCACTGTATGTTTCATGCAACGTTTGTTTAGGTATTTTGTTGCATCGTTAGTACAGGTGTCAGAACTGAGGTTTTCCAGATCACTAAAGCTACAAGCAAGTGATCTATAATTACAATAGCTTTTAGATGTCCTTTGTATTTTCTATGCAATCTGTTTTTATTCCTCAGACTGTCACTCTGCCTATGCTGTAGAAGTCAGTAAAGCTAAAAAGTTTAATCCAGGACTCTGATGGAAACAGGCTGGGTACTGCAATCTGATATTCTTGCCTGCCTATTTCCTGCTGTCACTGAATGGCTAAGTGTATTTGTGATTACCCTAAGTTTTCTATCACTTTTTCCCTACCACACTCTACATGTTACACCTGACCTATGTTATGTGTCACCTACTGCTGACTGTGAGATCTTTGAGATGTACCCTCTTATTTGGGGCCAAACATACTTAGGCACTTAAGCAAGTCACAAATCTTTAAGAATGTTTCAATAGAAAAAAAAAAAAGTCCATTGTATTTATCTCACTACAACCCAAAATTCAGTGCTTTCTCACTTCCACAGCTGGTGTCTCCAGATGCAAGCAGCAACACCATTACAGACCATTAAGAAGAATGGGAACAGCAGCAGCAGGACCAAAATGTAAGTACCTCTGATAAATACCTCTGATAAAGTAAAAAATGAAACTATGCCAACTGCTGCTGCCCCACAAATGTCAGTATCCCTGAAGTCAGCATACTGTGTTGCACATTGATGAAATTAACTGGAGTATCCACTGAGCTAAACAAAGTCATATTTGAACAAGCTTGGTTACTGCTTGGTTTATTCATTCCATGCCCAAGGAAAGCTGAAATTACATGAGATCAATTTAAAATTATCAGAAAAAGTGTCTCTCAGATGCATATTTATTAACGATTTGTTGGCTTGCTTTTTGCTTTATCCTTTCCTTTCTTTTCTAATGAAATAACTCACCAACGTAATCCTCAAGTTCCTTTCAAAAACTGAAGTCAATATATTTCACAATTTCACAGGTTTTCACAATAATCAGATGATTTTTTAAGTAAGTGATTTCGTCTGTCATTTTCAGTGAAAACAAAAACTATCTTTCAGAATGACAAATGAAGTAAAATAATGTAAAAACTTCAGAAATTTCATAAACACATTCTGTCAGTAAAATCTACTATTCATAAAGTTTACAGGTGGGAGAAAAAAAGAACCACTCAGAGCAGATCCCTTATAAATTCCAATTATGCTTTTGTTTTTTAGAATATATCTCACACATTTTGGCAAAGCTTCACTCACCGTGTAAATTTCCAAAGTAATGTACTGAGTGAAACAGGTGTATGAACCATTTTATGAAGTAAAATTCTATGAGCAATTAGCTGCTGAAGTGTCATCAGTCAGATACCGAGAGCTCTTTCACGTGCATTGTCACTGCACTCTTAGCAAATCCTCAATGTAGTCATTAGGGAGGAAGAAAATTGAGACTTATCTCAACAGAAGAGGCACACAAAGCATTTAGAAAAAGCTGCACACAAAACGTGGTGCAACATGAGTTCAATTATCTCCTTATGCTACAGTATGAGCATGCAGGATGTGAAAACAGTAGGGAAACGGAACGAGTGCTAAGATACTGTCTGCACAATATAGACAGCAGTTAGGTAAAGGACATAATAAACCTTATCTGAGTACTGTAGTGAAGAAAAAAAGAAAAAGGAAAAGGGGAAAAAAAAAAGCGTGAGGGTGAGGCATGTCAGGGCACCATAGCCTGGAAAACAGGTTTGGAGGATTATGTTGGACCCCAGACCAAAGTCCTTTATTGTCAGAAAATTGAAAAAGAAATTGTTGGCTTTTTGAACATTTTTTTTTCAGTTTGGGTGCTCACTTTATTTTTTTTGTAGACATTTAACATATTTGAGTAAAGATAGTTGAATTGAAGTATTCCTTTTACCGTAATTATACACAAAAAAGTTCTTGAACACTAACAGTTTATCAATATTTGAAAATATTGACATCAATTCAAAACAATCTATTGCTACAGTTGTAAACTGTGCTTAAAAGCCAGGTGCTAGAATCACAAACCCTGACTGTTATTCACGTAGTGGCAGATTACATTGTACTGTATTAGGTCCTTGTATTGTGAAAGCAGTATCCAGCACAAGAAGGACCAGAGGTCTAACTACACAAGCCACAAGGCTTCGGTGTCAGCCAAGCATTAGACTTGCTGCCTGTCTGTAAACTGCTGAGAACCAAATTAAGAACATTACTTTGGGTGGAAAAAAAGAAAGGTTAACTTGTAATCAAAACCTTGCAGAGATTGCTCTCACTATAGCAGTTCTATTTTCAGTAACAAAAAATATCACTGTTCAACACTGTCTAGTTATGGCTCAGCAGAGTATTTACAGACGTGCAGCGTCTTTTAGGAACTAATACAATGCTTAAATAGAAATAATAATGTTCACAATAATTAAATATTTAGGATCCAGTACCTGATAAAAACATTACAGTGAAGTTTCCGTTGCCTGGCTATGGGGCACAGTGGTTTAGTTCTCCACATCATTTCCTGCTGCTTTCCAAATACAACCAGGGAAAATTCCTATAAATTTCTATAGAAAAATACTGTTTCATAACTGTAAACAGAGAACATGAATTGAAACAAGTATTATATTGACCAAATTCACAAAAATGACAAGCAGTTGTCCTCAAGCGATAATCGCAGCATGGCTAAAATCATGTTGAAATCACGATATGCAAAGATTTTTTCCAATTACTTTCAAGAAGATTCACAGCACCAAGAACATTCTTCAGCATGAACTAGTATCATCAGCCTGTTTTAAAATGACTTCTGACAGGAAGCATCTCTAGTAAAACTCTTATGTTGCTCCCCAAATCATGACTTTAACAAAAGAATTCTCTAACCGGACTATGGAAGGTTAAAAAAAAATGACTTTTCTGAAGAGACTTACCACAGACCCCTACAGTGGTCTGAACTGCTTTCTGAAGGAGCCTATCCCCATTAACAGAGTTTATGTAAACCAGTCTCCTATTCTAGAATTAGGCTGTGAAAAGACACTATTTTTCCTTGCAAATAGACACTTCAAAATAGCAACAACTGAAGTTGTGTTTTCTTTTAAAAAGTTGAGAAGGCAATAAAATACTTCTTTCACATCTCTGTTAATATGAGACTTTTGATCTTTACACTTCTTTCCTGTGGCATCTTTACTTTAAAAAAAAAAAAAAAAAAAACACAGAAAATGATCTTCACATAACAAGCAATGTGTTTACTGCTTCCAGCACAGAAAACCATCTGCTTATTATCTCTGATAGTATGAGCTTTTCCTTTATTCTCTGCTAGGCCATCACAGCACCGCATCGCCAGGGCTGCTCAGAGGTGTACCCAGGACAGCATATGAAAATGCAGAAAGAATTTTGCGGTAGTAAAAGACTATCCCAATGCCGCCTTTAGAAGACTTCCCAACAGGTAGCATTGGTGGGGTGGAAGATGAGAATCTGTGCTGTCTCCATTTGTGCTCAGTTTACCTAGCTGTTGCAGATACACTGCTCCCTGCTGTTATCACTGATTTTTTTAGTAGTGCTGCACTGAAACACTGTTACAGGATGAAAGGCTCTCTATTAGGAGATATGTCCTCAATGTCAAATACCTCCATAAAAGTAGAAATTATCCAAATACAGGTCTTCCATGCACATCTAATAACTCAGATACTTGAACAGATGTTCTGGTATTAAGCATTAAAACATGTTTTGCATCTATATTACAAACTTTACATCTGGTATATAAACAAATGTGTTTGTGTAACCATTAATGCTCACATCTGCCTAGTTTAAAACACTGTCTGACTAAAAATGCCTCCTGTAAAATTTTGTATTGATTCTCTAGTCTTCATCTTCATATATTTGCAACACATATCCATAAAGTCTGTTCAGTTAATCAGGACTTGACTTACCGCTAAATTCTAACCAAATACATTAAAAATACAGGTGTCAACTTTTCAAACAGTAAATGGTAAACAACAATATGAAATATTTATAGCTTAATACAACTCATCAAAAATGTCTGTTTCCCCACACACATCTGTCACTTCTTATCACTCCGACAGTACAACTTCAAGCTGACACACTGCGCTGACATACAGCTTTAAGTTGGAATGCAAAAGTTGTTTGACAGTCTTGTATGAAGATTGTTTGAATTGGTTTTAAATAGACAATATACAGGTGTGAATAAGTACATTCCTTTCCAATTTTGGTTAGATCCAAGCTATTTTATATATATATATATATACATATAGTATTTTAGACAGAACATACTGTATTGGGTTTATGTGGCAAAGTTTTGGTAGTGGGGGGCTGCAGGCGTGGCCTCTGTGAGCAGAGCCCAGCACCTCCTGCAGGTCAGATCAGAGCCAGCTCCAGCCGGCTCCAAAAGGGACCTGCTGCTGGCCAGAGCTGAGCCAGTGAGCGATGCTGGTTGGGCCTCTGGGCGAGCAGATTTAGGGAAGGGGGAAAAACAAAACAAAACAAAAGCAACAAACAAACAAACTGCTGCAACACAGCAGCTGGGAGAGTGAGGAGTGAAAAGAGGTGAGAAAACCAGCCCATCAGACAGTGCAGAAGGATGTCAGGAGGTGCTCTACGCATGCAGCAGCAGTTCCCCTGCAGCCTGTGGAGAGAGGCCCCTGGTGGAGCAGGCTGTCCCCCTGCAGCCCATGGGTCCCACACGGAGCAGATCTCCACGCTGCAGCCCGTGGAGGAGCCCCCGGTGGAGCAGGTGGATGTGGCCTGGAGGAGGCTGCGGCCCATGGAGAGCCCCCGCAGGAGCAGGCCCCGGGCCGGAGCTGCAGCCCGTGGAGAGGAGCCCACGCAGGAGCAGGGGTCTGGGGGGAGCTGCCGCCCGTGGGGGACCCGTGCTGGAGCAGTTTGCTCCTGGGGGATGGACCCCGTGGTACGGAGCCATGTGGGAGCAGTTCTTGAAGAGCTGCTGCCTGTGGGCAGCCCCCGCAGGCTCAGTTGGGGAAGGACGGCATCCCGTGGGAGGGACCCCACGGGGAGCAGGGGCAGAGAGGGACCGTGAAGGAGCGGCGGAGATGAAGCGTCAGGGACTGACCGCAACCCCCGTTCCCCGTTCCCCTGCTCTGCTTGGGGGGAGGACAGAGAAGAGGGTGAACGGGGGAAGGTGTTTTTAGTTTGATTGTAGTTCTCACCGCTGTAGTCTATTATCAATAGGCAATAAATTATATTAATCCCCCACATGCTGAGTCTGTTTTGCCCATGATGGTAATTGCTGATCTCCCTGTCCTTATCTCAACCAATGAGTCTTTTTTCATCGTATTTACTCTCCCTGTCCTTCTGAGAAGTGAGAGTGGCGTGATGGAGTTTAGGTGTCTTTCAGTGTGAAATAACCACTACACGTACATAACAACAAGTAACTACAGAAAAGATATTACAGTAACATGTATTTAAGATTACTTTTGAAGCTTTAAAGAAAAATAGGCTATTGAGAAAAGGCAGTCTATAAGATATATTTGGAGAGGATGCAGTCCTATCATCAATAGTGCTGCTACAAATTCTTCTTAGGGCTAGAGGAACAAAAGTTTTGTGGCAAAATTATTTATCTATATTTTAAAAGATTTTGAAGACTGATCAAACCAGAAATCTTTAGAAATTTCTTTAAAAAAAAAAAACTGCAGGAATTACAAAAAATGCAACAAAAAGGAGTTGAGCTTAATGAAGACATGAAAACACACAACTAGAAACTGACTGATGGCACAGATCATTTGTCATCTAAATGACAATCAGTTTCTCTTTGAATAACAATAATTAACCAGGTGAGGATGCAAAAGGCAGTATTAGTATGGCTTGCTCAGGAAAATAGTTCGAAAGACTAATGGTATAAAAGCATTTTAAAGAGTATCAATGCATGAAGAATGGACTAACAACTAAAAGCTTTTTAAAATACAAAACCAAAGAAAAGAGAGGACCAAATGGACATTTGCTACAACCTTTTTTCCAATAACTGTGATTTTTAGGATTCTGAGGTTTTGCAAGGGGGTCTTGTTTTCAGACCTAAAAAATGGAACAAAATGAATTGTGGAAATTACTTCCTAAGCACTACAGCATTACATCCTCCTGCACTCCATGCCCTGCCTGGGCAGGAAACAGAAAGGCATCCTAACAACTATGTGAGACTTCAGTTAGGTAAAGCCTAGCTGGCTGAGGCACTACAGGCATCAGTAATATCAGTAAATACCACAACCCCATAACCAGCCAGATCACCAGTAAAACCAGTTGGTTTTGCTTAAAAAAAAAAAAAAAAAAGTAAACTTTTTAATTTGGGACATGCATCCACAACTATTTTTACTCCCACTTCAAAACATTTTTGCAACGTTTGATCTTAGTTTGTTATGGCTATTTAGACAATATTGTTAGAAGAGAAATTTGAGGCTTTTCTATGCAGAATGGTTACTCCCCAGTTGATGGCCTTTTTCAGGATTAAGCCTCATTTGCCACGTAACACTTCCCATGTAATTTCCACTTTACAGCTATGCCCCTATAAACTATCTCATCCACCATCCTCCTATATACTTTTACAGAATACCTCATGCTCCACATATCAGTACCTTTGATCCTCTCTCTTTTTTAATCACGTTGAGGCTCAGCCTATAAGTAGCCAGTTCATACAGTTCCAAAACTGGTATCTTAGAACAACTATTTTGTCACTCGTCCAGATGTCAATAAACTTTCTGTTGACGTCTTATTGTTACTGGCAAGAATATTAGTGCTCTACATTACACCTGGCCTGAAACTCAGCCATTACTTATTGCAGAGTCCCCATGTTACTTATTACTAACTGCATAATAAATGAAGCTGAATATAACCTTCAAAATGATTTTTTTTTTCAACAAATATAGAAAAGATTATAGGGTGGGGAAAATATAACACTACAAAAAAAAAGCAGGAAAGAAATGAACAGAGGAGCAATGGAACATAGGTACTCAAGGCAGGTAAGATTTTCACAGGTATTTCAGCTGGATAGCAACTTCAAGCAATATAGTTTTATAAGTGTTTATTAAAAAAAAGAAAGGAAGGAAAAAAGCTTCAGGAAAATAAATACAGTAGGGACTCTGAGTGAGGCAAATCAGAATGCTGCTTGGGGTCTTTCCTTCAAGTCCAAAGGGCCTTTTTTTATTTTCTATATGAAAAGCAGAAAAGAGAAGAAAGTGAAATAAATAAATAAAGCCTTCCAGTTTTAAGCACACACAAGCATTCGCACACATACACACGCACACACCAATGATTTCAGAAAGGAATGAACTTCAGTCTACAGTTAGAAATCCTACAATCTTACTGTTAATCCATATCACAACCATTTTACTTAGCTCCCCATACATTACTCGTTGCTCCAAAAACAGCTCCAAAAATTTTCTCATTTTTAAGAATAGCTATAACATCATAATTTAACACATAACCTTGTAAGTATGCCATTTGGTACTCGTAGTAAATTCAGTAAGTTTTGAGCAAAGAACTTCAAATCTCTCATTCTACATAAACATCCAAGCCCTTTTGCTATTTCATGGAATCTTAGCTGGAATTTTATTTAATCAGTATGTTCTTATTACAACAAATAATGACTGTGTATATTTTTCATGTTTTAGAACAAAGAAAGCAAAGTAACAATTTAAGAAATGACTTTGCTACTGTATAGGTAAGGATTGCCAATGAAATAAAAATTTACCAAAAGTAACACTCAAAGAACTAAAAGGCTGACGCAAGAGATGCTTTACAAAAAATAAGACTTAGAACTTCCAGAAAATGCAGAAAATGGTTAAGTTAAACATAATAATGACATCTACGACATTTTAATTTAAAATGTTACTGGGAGTGAAAGGTAATGAAATTGCATATATTCAACTTTTTAAAGTTAAGACAAAACAAATAAATGAATGAATGAATAAATAAATAAACAAAAGATCCTTCCAAATAAAATATAACAGATGCCTGAGAAAATCAGCTTTTTAAACTTCTAGAACCAGGATTCTTTGCAGTAAATTTGTTCCTGTTTAAGAATGTTGCAAAAGTAAAGTACAGCCACTAAATGACCAGGGCAAAAAAGGAAGAACCACCAGTAATGAAATACTATAGCCCACAGCTCACAGAATTTAAGCTATATGGATGAGGAGGAGCTCACTGAGCTTCAAATTGCAATACTGCATGCCACTGAAATGAAACGTCAAAGGGGGTTTACTTCATAAGCGGAATTTGGACCTATTCTGCAATTTTAAAAGAAAGGCAGTTCTTCACATGAGGAAAACACACTTTCCAGATACAGATTTAATCACCATTTTGACAAAAATACCTTAAAACTATTATCAAACAATAATACTATGTAATTACCACATATCACCACGTCATAAAAGTAACTGAGAAGCAGGGGGATCAACAGATGATAGAACACTCAATGTCTAACCTCTGACCATAGCCAAATTTATAACATGCAAACGTCCAACAGCTCTTCTTGGTTCACGAATATGTGATGACCTCCGTGAAGCAAGAAGATCATGCTGCCTTTTGTACTAGACAGATGTTAGTAAAGGATGATACACTAGTTACACAGGAGTATCTTTACCCTGTATGTATCCAAATGCATTAATTTAGGTTGTGTCCTTACACATTAAACAACATTGCACAGCAAAATCCACCTGATTCTGGCCAGTCCTCTGTACTGCCCTGCACTGCCTGCAGCGGCCTGGACCATGCCAACAATTTGCTGCTGGCACTATGTCCTCTTTCCCTCTGTCTCCAGCCCTTCCTCCTTTCCCCTCCTCTTCAGTTTATGCCTGCATCAGCCCCTGTTCCAGCAGGTTCAGAGGGAAAGAGCTGGGATCCCACCCCACCAAGCCCAGCTTGGTGCCCAGAAAAGGGACGGAGCAGGGTGGGACAGCCATGAATTGCAAAGACCTCATGTGGTGTACAGCACTGTCTACTGAGAAACAGGATCCAAAACGGGATAGAAGTCCTGTCTGGACAGAGTCTGGTCCTCCAGTGAGATCAACTCAGCTGGGGAGAAGTAGCAATTTTAAGAAAGGAGAAAGACCCTATCATGTCCAACCAGAGGCCAAAACTTCCACTCTTCTGTATTGCAGCACCTGCTACTTTATATATAAAATATAAAATAAAAAATCTAGTCTATCACTGCTGGATGCTTACAGAACAAGGATTCAATACAATCAGAAATACAGCTACCCATCAACTGGGGACCTAATGAGAGAGCTAGATTTCTTTTCTTTTTTTTGAATGATGCCCTAGACAACATGTAGAAAAACAGTGCCAACTCTTATGGTAATAGGATGACAGGAAAGTTTAAAGTACAGCTTGGCAGCAGACTAAGACTAAAGAGAAAGCAGCTTTTCCACTCTTCAAAATTCCTCAAAAGCACACAGTAAGTTTTAGTAAGTTAATGAAATGTGAATCATACCAGGAAGAATTGCCTATGACATATACTCAGTTGAACAAAACTTTACAAAGTGAAAAAAATCATGCTACAAAAATATGCAGAGTTATACTGAGAATACAAAGGAACCCTTTTGGTACTTCCATCTAAGCTTAGGGACAGGAAAGTGCAACAAAATAGGTATAAGCACAGACAGAGCCACTGCTCTTGGACAGTATTAACTAAAGTATTGTTAATTGTTTGAAGGACAAAGACATTTCTTGAAAAATATTCCTTTTCTGCAACGGAATTCTCTCAGATGGCTAAACCAAATATGAAGGAACATAATATAAGAAACAAGATAATAATCTTCTACTTTCTGCCTAAAATGACATGCCTCAGTCTGCCTGCTTATGGCTAATTCTGTCTTTCTGATAAACAATAGATTGGAAATCTATTGTGAAATCTATTGAAATCTATTGTGGTAGTATCTGCAGCATGCATGCAGATGTGTATATGGAAGTCTATATGATATTAACATGTACACACATATGAACAACATTACTGAAACAAAAGTAAGTGAAGTTGAGACAATTCAATATTGGAAATACAGGAAATGTCTGACAAGGCAGAAATATAATTTATTCTACAACCAATGATACTTTTATTACTTCTCACCCAGAAGAAAGTGTACTGTACTTAAGCTTAATTAAACCTGTAATATTTTTATTTTATTATTTTGTAAATCATTGTTCATTACTGGAGCAAACACAGAATGCCACCCTGCTCAGGACTTGCATGTCTTTGGATGTTACACCGCCGTAGTTTCACTCCAACTGTGCTAGAAATTATTTTCAGCTGGCCCAGAGGCATTGTAGAAAGCTCTGTGCTGCCATAAGCAAGACCAATATTTGATAGCTAACTTAGGATTCCTGCTGCCTGAACTGGTAGAGAACAAGCATGTGGTAGAAGTGATGAGCTTGTTCTCCCGAGGGTAGGGTGCCAGCTGCACTATAAAAGAGAGATAGTGTGGAATTAATAGTGGCCTCACAGGCAGGCTGTATATTTCTCTTTTCAACAGAAAAAGTCATGCCTTAATGGAAGCTGGAGTGGTATAACGAAGACTCAGAATGCACAAAAGATTGGCAAAATGAATTTATTGTATTTTTGCGTACTTCAGTCTCACTATTGCAGGATGCTTTACAGATCGTTTAAAGGATTGTCTGTGGCTAAAGGAACCTATCATTTGAGGACAAACCACTGCAAAATTGCTACAGAAAAGGTGACAATAGAAGCAAATTATGTATATGGAAACTATTGATTTATGAATGCAAGAAGGCAAAAGTGGGCTTATGAGAAGGACGCAGGAGCAAATGCAGCAGAAGCTTTGCTGATGAGCGCCTGAGGTTCCTTCATGAGTGCAAGGCTTCAGAAAATATGTGTGAGAGAAACTGTCTTCTTGTGGACAAGCCTGGAACCACTAGCAAAGCAGAATGAACAGTCATGGCATAAAATTGATGATAGAAAGTAAACACTGAATGACAAGGTTGAAAGACCCATTCCAAGAGGTTTGGGTCATCTCTACCAAACTTTCTCAAAGAAAAGCAATGTAGCATTGATACCTCATTTGGTTTCACAGACCATTTCCCACACCCTCACAATCTACCACCAGACTGCTCACCACATTTGGAAAGCACCCCTGTAAAGATTTGTGAGTGATAAGAGGTAGCTTTAATATGAGACTGAGACCTTAAGAAGAATATAAAATAGGAAGGGATACAAAAATGTAAGCAGGCTAAAAGAAGGAATTCACTGACTACATTTTGCTTGAAGGGAGACAACCTCTGATTTGCAAAACAACAAAAAAGAATCAAAGAAACTGCAAAAGTTAGGACAGAGGCAAGAAGATCTGAATGTAAAATTTAACAGAGGCATGGAAGGAAAAAAAAAGCAGATCTGAAATATTAGGGGGGAAAAAAGGTGCAAAAGCTGGTTCTGGTCAGGATGTATGAAGCATGAGGAAAGTAAGAGTAAAAAAATAAACTTGAGTCACTGAATCTGAGTGACAAGAAGGATAATGTTCTTGTCATTTGTGACAGAAAAGGAGAGACGTGGATAGAGTTCTGTTTTGAAATGATAAGATAATTAAAAGACATCATGTTAAAGATCCAACCTGAGACACAGGATTAGATGGAAGGAGCAGTAACACTGGTGGAAAGAAAGGTTTACAAGCAATCCGTACAGTCATAACAGTAAGAGCAATGCAAGTGGCTAACTCACCTAGAAACAAAGAATAAAACAAAAAGAGGAAAAGTCCAAGGACACGGTCTTGGAAAATTCCAGGATGAAGCATGAAATGGATGAAAGCAGATACACTGAAAAGGGCAGTGAAGAAGTCATAAGTGAGAAAAGAACCAACAAGATTATCTCAAAGTGACTGTGAAGATACTAAAATACAATTGAATCATGCAAAACATATGACATGACAGAGGCAAGCACTGCACTAAGAACTAAACAGGAGTCCAGTTATTCAGACTACTAGCAGTTTTCCCATGACACAGTAAGGCAGTACATGCAAATGTAGATAAACATTAAACATCATCCAAATATCAGCTCCATTGCACACAAGGAGCTGAACCACGAAGAGTAGATCAGTCGCTTTAATATTGATGGTGGTGATGATTCCCCTCCTGTTTCAAAACCTGCACCGAGTATCAGTAGGTGAAACATCAGAATCAAAGAGTAATGCTCCTTCCATTTTTATTTCCTGTTTTATGATTAAATTTGCACATGGGTTAATTCTGCATGTGGGATTTTGGAGTTGCCAGTGAAGAAAACTATTGACACTAGATTCAATGCTGTAACCAGAGGATAGTCTAGGTAAAAGTGCTGATAATGCCTTGTTACGCCATGATGTTTTCTCAGTGCTGCACAGTTACTCATGTAAATCTCTCATAAACATGATAATTGAATAAACCTCCAAACAATAAACAACTTACGACTGATTTTACACTATATTTGTCACCTTTAAAAGATACTACTTAGCAACCCAACTCACCTATCTTTTTAAAACATGAACACTACCAAATGAAAATACTTCGCAAGATGCAGAAGATGCTACGCTAAAGATCTGCCTTCACGGGGCAATGTATTTCGCAGTGACCCAGGTAAGACAGGGTACACAGTATCCATAAGCAATGGAAATAATGTGTTCTTTTTATTGCTAAAATGAGCTTGGTCCATGCAAAAGTTGTCAGACTAAGAAAACTAGGAAGTGAAATAAATTACTTACCCACTGTGTGGTGTTGCTGGGCTGTAGTCATGGAAGTTCCCCTAACTACACTGCCAGTTTGTCTCTTTTATGGCTGGAAGCAGATACTATGTAAGCCACTTTATACCTTACCTTCACTGCTAAAAGAGGTAACAACTTTGTAAATTAGTGGTAGGTTACTGTTATGTGGATATAGTGATGAAACATTAAGTTTGACACTTTTTGCTATGGCTGGTTCTTGACAGTTGCAGAAAGGACAAGCTAATGAACAAATATTTTTAAGCTGAAATCTTAGGACAGGAGATCACTGGAATGGTCATACCTTCTCTTATAATAGGTGGCCTATCTATAGCTTTGAGCAAACTTAAAAGTGAAAAGATTGCAGGAAGAGATTTAAGTGAAAACGGAAAATGAGATTCTATGTCGGAAATCAAATTATTGAAATTTTTGATCAAGTTTTCTCTCAAATTTGCTTTAAAATTATCCAGCTACAACAGAACTAAAACAAGTCTTTATGTTAGGAGAGAACTTCTTCAACAAGGAAATGGTCAAGTATGTTCTTCAGAAACTGACTTTATGCTTGACTTTCAGCATTTTTATTAAGGACTTAGTAACTATGAAGCTACTGCTGAAAAATATGTGCAGCAGCCAGGTGAGATAGAATGGTAAGCACAGATGCTGACAAGGCAGTCATAGCAGGCAGCACTTCTCAGCCCCTGCGACATGCAGCACCAGAGAGATGCAGCAAAGAGTGAACAATACATGAACCATCTATCACCTAGAAGCCAAACAATGGCACAAATAGTTTTTAGTTGGTTGTGCAGAGAGAAGTGAAATCAGAAAAAAAGTCACTGAGCTGATCATTTAGCAAACTGGATCCTTCCTAAAAAAAAAAAAAAATCATCCTAAGAGAGCCAGAAGCTATTTTAAAGGTCAAATTTCTACAAATGAAAGATGTGCAAATGCTGCAACACAAGTGGCTGTGACAGAAAGGATTCCAGGTTAATAGTCCATTAGTTAAGCAAGCAAGCAAGCAAATATCAGGATTTCTTACGGCAAAATTGTGGCAAAAAAAATGTAGCATAATTCTTTAAGTCAGTCCTTCCACAGCAAATCTGGCTTGTGGGACAGGCTGCAGAATCAAAGGATTTTTTTTTTTCCCTTAACATTTCAGCATCAGGTGAGATTTACCTTCTTAGCCCATATGCTTGAAAAATTACACAAACTTGTTCAATTTAGAACCCAAAATTAAAAAAAAAAAAACGCCATAATAAATGCAAGCTTTTATCTGTCTGCAAATTACAGAAACATATCCATATAAAGCTATATATCTTACAAATGATATATAGAAACAGCTGAGAAAGTTTCTTCTCCAGCAGCACGCACATGTAAAACTGTCTTCCCTTTCACAGAACTTTTCACATGTTCAGGGGAGGTGGATAAATGTCCCCAAGGCAAGAAGGAGAGGATGGAGGGGTAAGCCTGAGTACAGCAGTGTTTGCAATGGTGCAGGAGGAAGGTAAGCCACCTAACTGGACACAGTCAGGAAGGAGAAGTCCAAATCAGGCAGCCCACACATTGGAACTACTCTATGAGAAAAAAAAAAAAAAAAAATCCTGTTGAAGAGGTGCTGCTTCTGAAGGCAATTCTGGATGCACTAACCACTGCTTTTTGTATGCAAACTTTTTTAACAGAGAACTTAGCTTGAAGCTGAATGTTGCTTTGCTCAGCAAAATCAAATCGTACTTCTAGAGACTATCCTTTCCCCTCAAAAACTTCACAGTGTAAATGAGGACTAGATAAAGGTCCCTTCTCTCAGTTTTCAGCAGACCAACTTATAATTATCCCTCCCCCAAGAGCATAAAGGAAATAATTGCCAAATCAAAGACCTTGTGTAAAATCAGACCGAAGTCATGCACAAAATAATGTATTTTTCACAGACTATGGAGAAAGTATGGATCTGCATGGCTACAGCTTCTCTCATTTCCCAGTCAATATATAAACGTATTTCGTAACACTTATGAAACACAGTCTGACTTGTGGAGCTCTGTAGAGTTCCTCCAGACCATCCTGGTGATGCCAAGACACAGGTATGTGCAAACACAGAGCACTGCATTGGCAGCGATCAGCCCCTCACTACGCTCTCACCCAGCACACAGCCTCACACAGGAGCACGCAGATGACATCCAGCATGGCTCACCCCCTCCTCGGTCTCCAGTGACACAGATATGGTGCCTGTTAAAAGGAGAGGCCAAGGATCTCCCTCCTGTGCCTGCTTAACGATATCCCAGGACTTACTGCACTCTGGCAGAAACACTAGTGCCAGGAGTGAACCTTCTGTCCCAGTGGAGGATAGCTCTTCCAGAAACAGCCTTCTTCTTCTTCTCTGGGAACAGATAAGGCTCTGTCCCTTATTCATATTTGGTATAAGTAACAAGTGGGATGCTGGGTAACCCAAATTCACTATGGTGTGCCTAAGAGAGAAGGACTTGCCAAGCCGCACCAAGAAAAAACAGCATTTTCCAACTATTTTCCAACTATGCTGCTCCCTCTCTCCTACAATTTTACTGACCAAACTGATTTTCAGACCAACTCTACTCAGTCTTTCAATACTATTGAAGGTCACTTAGTTTCATACAACAACACATTTAGCATGAACATTTCAAAAGGTGGTTGGGAAGTGCTATTTTCAACTCGAAAATTACTGTATGTGTGTAGCATCCACAGCTTCAAAAAATGTGACAGAAGTTTCATTAATATAACAAGATGTGATTGTTACTCTTAAATTTTGCTTAGATGCTAACTTTTCCAGTTTTAAAAAGCATTATTAAAACGTATTTATTCTTCAGCTATTTTTAATCATAATATTCAATTGAAGCTTGGGTCAAAATAAATAACCTGGCCCAAGGGCCTAATTTGCAGTGAGGTTCTATTTAAGAGTTTGCTGATAACCTCATGAAGAAATAATTAGAACATTTAAAGTGACAAATTAAAGCCATTGCAATTAGCAATAACCCTCATGATTACTTAATATTTTCTAAGTGCTTTTGAAAAAGCAATGACAGGATTTTATGCTACAAGATAAAATTCTATTCATGTGGAGAAGTGAATTACATATGTTTACCATATTAAACAGGGAAAAAAAATCAGATGGAGTAAAAGAATATTAATACATCATCACTAGGGAGTATTGCCAAAGTAAAATATCCACCCTGTCATTGGGTTCTGTCATGGTAGGCTATGAGTCCCAAGCTTATGCTGTCAATGCACAGCCAAAACAGATCTCAATTTCTATCTTTAAAAGCCGTGTATGATAATTTAAACCAATTTAAATTATAACATCTGATCAGAGAAACAAGTTTAGAAAACTGTTTTTTCATGCAGAATTCTGTGGAGTAATCTTTTTTTTTTTTTTCATGCAGAAAAAAATAAAGGACCCCCAAAAATTCTGGCCTTTGACCCAAAGGCAAGTATACACCAAAATTCTCTTTTTTTTTTTCATCATTCTTGGTTGTTCATGGTCTCATAATACCATACAGCATAGCCTGAAAACAGTTGAGGGACAAACAATGGCATACTACACACATACAAACATCACACCTGCATTTTCACATATAGAACTGTATTAAAAAAATCAATAAACCTAGACTTTTTCAATAATCCGTCATTTTGCTTTCCATCTAAAATAGTTTCAGAATGGGAAATTTAATTCTTTAAGAGTCAGTGCCAAAATGCTGCTTGGAGACAAATCACTTCTATTAATCAGACTGAGGACAGGAAATAAGCAAAGCTTACTACTGGCTCTGTTGAAATGGTGGAACCATCACTCCAAATGGAAGAGACACAGCCACAGTGCTGCAGCACATGGGTAACTGCACACCTCAGCTTGCTGAAAAGCCTACTGCCGCTGAATCATAGATCCTTCTCTGCTACCTAAGCATACTCTTTTTCAAGTGTTTGAACGTTGGCAATGCAGTCCCAGGGTCCCAGTGTGCCAATTACCACACATCACCAGGCAGTACTTTTAAATCATTTGCAATTTTAGTTTTGCTCACAAAAAGCTTCTTTTTATATTAAAATTCCTACCCATTGTCCAACTTCTCACAGACTTGTTCACTCAGTCCTTCTCTGGGGTGTACAAATTTAGTATATTGGAGAAATATGGAGACAACAGCTAAACTTTCTTTTTGGCAGACACTTCCCATAAAGTCTTCTAGCAATCTGACAACTTTTTTCAGAAACTAATGTGACCCTGAGACTACCACCTTGATGTACTTATCTATACAAAAGCCTGCATAGGAGAATATTGGAAATTTATATATTTAAATTGCAAAATAATATATTCTGCCATTTTTAATTCTCCCAGATTCTCATAATGTTCCTACATAAAGGGTTCATTCTCCATTCACAAGTAAATCAGAGTAAATTAAAAAACAGACATTTAATTAAAAAATAAATAAATAAAATAAAAATATAAAGTTTGTATCAGACCTGGGAAAGACTGTTACTATTTACATCAAGTTAAAAGTGTCCTTTTTAAAAATACAGCAATCATTAACTAACTACTGACTACATAGAGAGTAACTTAACTACACATTTACTGGCTACTCTGAACTATATTATTCTTTTAAATGAATTTAAGTGAATGTTCAGCTATTTATGTTCAGCTATTTAATCTTTTTCTCCAACATAATCAATAAAAAAGTCCATAAAAGACTACAGAGAGATCTTATGTTTTCTAAATAATGTATTCCAAAAATAATTCAGATTCTGTGAAGACTTGTACAGCACAAGACAGAGCTTGTGGACTTTTACGCATGAAAGGCATCTGTAAGGATGGAGAAAAGAAAGAAAAAAAAACGAATCTAGCACCACGAAGTACTGAAATGGTAATTGCTTTCGGTTTGAAACACAGGATGTGGTATCAGGCAGGAATGGCTCAGGTAAGATGTTTCAATGCCCACTGAAGTAAATAGGATTTTTCTTTTCAGTAAACAGAGAAACGTTTCATCTTTCCCTTGAACATACCTGAATCCTTTCTGTGTTTATTTGTTTTTAATTCCAGTGGTAATGTTTGTATCAAATTTTCCTTTTGTGATGGCATACTAAAGAAAAACTTTAAAAAAATTAAAAGGGACAAAAACAAAAAGAAAAAAATCAATGAAAGAACACAATGTTAAGACGCAGTAATGTTTAAGAGAGAATCAAAGGAGAGGAGAGCAGCTAAAAAGACTGAAAAAAGATAAAGGGCAAAGGATTTAAAAATTAAACAGAAGGAAAAAGATTAAAGAAAGAATGGCAAAAGGCAATGCAAAAGGATTTAAGAAGCCAGTATAAAGAAAAGACATTCAGTTATAAGAAAGGAATAGCAACTACTAGAGGAAAAATACTTGAATATAATGAATCAATAAATGGAACGAAAAAGTTAGAAATTAATTAAAAAGCAGACAAAGTTAGAAAGCTTTATTTTTCTCTGCTAACTTGTGAAATACACAAGATCTGGTGAAATTCTGAAAACCTCTTACATACAACATCATTCAATAATTTTCCTGTTTTAGTCATTTTTACAAGAAAATAAAATACAAAGCAATGCCAATATTGGCATGTGAATTATTTCCTATACAGCTATTTACACATACTATGTGCAAAGCTAAAAATAAAATGCATTGCTATCTAAAATATCAAGTATCTTTACTTTTATTAATACCAGTATTAAAATTCAAGAAATTTGTCTGTCTAGGGTTTCAACTTAATTATAAAGATCATTATCAGTAACAGTTTGTAAAGTCTTATCATTAAAAGTTTGTATGCTTACAATTACTAATTTACAGTGAGAAGTACTGTATGGCAAACAGCTAAAGACAGAACTACAGGAAACAACAAACCAACTGCACTTTGCAGAAGTTACAATTGACTTACTACTAATGTTATCACCCCTTTAAAAACTTTTAATAAATGTATTCTTGCTATAGTGAATTTTTTTTTTTTTTTCACCTGGAGAGACATGTAATAGAGAAAAGTTGAAAGAAATGTAACTCAAACACTCAGAAGACAAGAAGGACAAAGTACTTGCAAGGCTAATGTTCTCTTTTGAACATTATATACTATATACATTGTACTTTTTAATTTATATAATTTAGGGGATTGCTAGCTAATAACTGCAATATTTACTCCATTTATCCTGATTTTCTCTTCCAGCCATTCTAATGTCAGTAAGTCTCATCACATACACATTCTGCATTTAACGGTATTGATTTTTTTCCATCATTTTTAAAATTTCATTGACTATCTCCTTGTTCCCTGATTTTATTAGAAAGAGTAAACAAATTTTCAAGATTTACCTCCCTGTACTATTCATTGTTTTATATACCATTTACCATGTCGCCTCCCTTTTTCTCCACTATCAATATAATCTTTTTAATCTCTATTCACATTAAATCATTTTCATGACTGAAAACATTTTATGTGGCCTTTTGTGGACTTCTGTTTCTGTAATATTTTTTCATAGATAAAGTATCCACACTGCACAGACTACTCAAACTGAAGGTGTAACATTGCTTTATTTAAATACATTCTAATGCTTGCAGAAATATTTACCAGACCACTCACAACACAGTTTGTTTTTTTAATGTTCTTTTGGGGACAAGACAATATATATTAAAGAAGCATTTTACGTGAACAGAACAAAATAACACCTATCTGTCGTTACTTGGTAGAAAAATTTAGAATCTGTAATGAGAGTAAGTGGTCCAAGTTCCCTCTCAGCATGCCTTGCCATTTTGTATCACCCATTGTTAACTGCCTACTGTGCTGAAAACTGATCATTAATGCAACCTTTTTGTTTATGCATTCCATAGCACTCTGTAAACCAGGCAGGTAACATAACCTCTTCCCTTAATTATAAAATTTCCTTTTCAAATCTGAAGTATGTAAGATCAACCAGTTGTCCTTGTTTTACTGAAATGTCACGTAGTCTGAATGACTGGAGTAGCACAATAATCCTTTACAGAAGGAACACTGGATTTTCTCAATAATGTTTTCTCAAGCACTTTAATTTGCAAGAATTAAACACACTTTAAACAAAATTACTACTAAAATAAGGCTTGAATTTGTTTATTCACTACAGTAATTTCCACTGGTTTGCTCATTTCTCAATCTCTGTCCTTAAATAGGCTGAAGTTGTACACATTGCCTTGGTCAGTTTTGTCCACTGTTATGAAAACAGCGGTGAAGAAACTACTTTGTGTTGTCAATTAAAAAATAAACATTAAAATTAAAAAAAAAAAGACTTCAAGATGATCAAACCCTGTTAACCATATATTGCATATATTCCTCTGAATATTTTTTTTTACTAGAACTTAAATTCCCTATCTACCTTCCCCTTAGACAGAAGACATGCAAAGCAAGACAGGTAGCACCACATCTTTCCATCTCATAGATAGGTTTTCCATAAACAGGAACTTTGTGCTTAAAACATTAACCCTGACAGAAAGAAGTGCTGCAAAATGTGAACATTAATCTCATTAATCAATCAGGAAAGAGATGTACCATGATGGTTTATCTTGTGCAGAACGTATGTATGTATGTTTGTACATAGTCAACTGATCATATATTAACTCTGTGTTGCAATGTGCTGGCAGATTTGCTTGCAACAGAATGAATTAGTATTATTCAGTTAGGTAATTTGGGAGATTAATTCAGCTATGGCACAAGAATTATTTCATCAGGTACCCAGAAGTTAAATGGTATATATGGCAACTCATTCTTCTCATAACTAACGTCCCACATCTTTACTTGGTCACCAAAACTAATACAAAACCCACAAAGATATTTGCTTACAGTAAAACACTATTTGGGTTTTATATATTTGTGTTTTATACTATATGTACTCCCTATAGGATTTTTTTTTTCCTGAAAAACTAACTCTAATTTTCAGATTGGTGTAACTTTATAGAATATACTTAGGGTGGATTGCCCTGAAGCAGGGAGCCAGCACTCAAGGGCAGTGCAATAATCAAAAAGCTTCCTAGGAAGTTATTTTAGCATGCTTTTGTCAACTAATGCAGCCTAAATAAGCTAAAAAAGCACTGATACACATATTAAAACGTTCACTAGATTACACGTACTAGGACTATGCACACTTAAAACCAGTACAGGACTGGAAACTCATTTTTCGTAAATACTCATATACAGCAGTTGCACCAAGGAGGTTTAGACTGAGGAAGAATTTCTTCACAGAGACGATGGTCAAGCATTGCAACAGGCTGCTCAGAGAAATGGTGTAGTCCTCATCCCTGGATGTATTTAGGGGATGTGTGTGGTGCAGTAAGGTTGAATGGGACTCAGTAGGTGAGGCTGATGGCTAGACTTGATGATCTGGAAGGTCTTTTCGTACCTAAATGATTCTCTTTACCAAGGGTTGTATTTTACCACGTATCTTTACAATAATAACTATACCTCATTGTGTTCTTAAATTTCTGAAGTTTTCTCAATGTGTGTGTATATATATATATATGAATCCTAAAGTATTTTATATTAGCATACAAAACACTGCCATAACACAAATGCCACCAGACTGTCACCTTAACGAATCAACAGGTCACAGAGAAGCTTGTTTCTCACATTTTGATGGTTTTTGTCATAACAATGTATAATTTAAATAGACAGCAATTACTGAAGGATGTTAGAAAAAACTTAAATCTTTTTATATTAATTAAGAGTGAGGGAAGAAGCATCAAAGAAAAGAGATGCAAAAGATGCTAAAATAGTAGAAAAATACTCCAAAGCAGTGTAAAATTTCATAAAACAAAACAGGGTAAAGTTTAGAGAAGGTACCCAGAATCAGCATGAAAATAAACGTGGTCTGGAGCCTTATTTTTAAAGCACACTAACTGCAGTTGAGAAAAAGGAAAGCAGTAAAAGATCTGTGATAACTCTATAAGAAGAAAAGTCAGAATAGCTGTACCCTAAGACATCATGAGTACAGAGGTAAAGGGAAGAGGAGAAATGAGAGCAACTACAGCAGCAGGTACAGTCCAGGACAGTTTCTGTGAATGCAGGCTCTGCACAGAAGCACTGGAAAGCATAGGAATGAGAAGCTAAGGGAAGATGTGAGAAAGTGGAAACATGAGACTAGAAAGCAAGAAAATATGCGTACTGGGACAGCTGCAGGGTTCAAAGGCACTGCACAAAATCCGTGTCAGTGGCAATGGAACTATCTTCAGCAAGCCCGGGCGGATCCCAATACATTTTTTTTACATTCCATATTTTTAAGGTTTTCCATACCTTAGGAAAGGTACAGAAAGCAAAATATTTATTTTCTAAATTGAAAGCTTGCATCCTACAGAAACTAATGCAAATTGCCAGAAGCAAGCCGGACAAATGAGAAACTCCAGCCCAGGGAAAGACAACAGAGCAACACTTGAGTTTCCAATTGGGAGCCAGATAAAAGTAGGAGAAGGATGAAAGAGAAGAAAACTTAGAACAGCATGTTTCTCAGGTACAGCAAATAAATGAAGAAGAGGCAAGAAGAAAAAGGGAGCAGAAAGGAGCTGAAGACAACAATGTGGAAACAGCTATGGAAAACAAAGGGCAGTCAACAAAACTATTTGAAGAGATGACAGATATGATACAGATTAGTATTATTTTATTTATCTATTTGTTTGCTCCAGGAGAAAAGCAAAGCATCAAACAGGCTGGAAAGGGAAGCTGGTATTTGCATAAGAGAAAGTAATTAGTGCTTGCACTAGGGTTCTCTTGTTGTCCTACCTTCCTTCCCAAGTCCAGTAATATTTACATTCCATAACCCCAAACAGCTATACAAAGCAAAATCTTGCTCGTAATATTCATGCAAGAAGCCCTACTGACTAAGACGCCAGCTTCATGGCACTTCCTACTTAACTGAACAGAATTTAGTCACAGACATCCATGGCAGCTATGCCTCCCTTGCTTTAAGATTCAATTCAGTAAGGATTTTCCACTTGTTTCTTCCCCCCAGAACAAAACTGATTAGTATTCAGAAGATGGACTATTGATAAATTATTTTCTTTTTGAAATAACTTTTTGTTGTTGTTGTTTTGATTACTTAATATGAACAGGACTTACCCAGGAACTGATTCTTGTTTTGTTTTTCTTTTTTAAAGAAACCATCAATAAAAACATTTATATTAGCAAAGATTAACTAAAGAGTTTCTTAGCAATGAAATACAAACCACTTCCCTATTTAGAAATGACCTAAGGCTTTCTTTTTCTTCTGTAAACACAATGACTACTTTTGACTGCATGAAGTACCCTTCATCTAGAAGAACATTATAAAGTCATTCTTAGTCTAGTGATTTCAGTGCACTTCTGGGTTTCATGAAAACACATACTTTTCCTTCTGCAAAGCCCTAGACAGACTATAGGGATTCATATACTTATTTACTTGTGGTAGCAGTGCCCTTGCAGTGCTCTTAAGATCTCAGCTGGCAGGGATCAGGACAGTTGCTATTCTAGCAGTCATCCTTTCTCCATCCATCCACACTTCATAAGGCAGATAGCGGCTACATCCCTAGTGTCTACCTCAAAATTGCATTTTGCTTATGAATCCAACAATCTAGAGATTACAACGATGGTAGATGATCAAGTCCCTTCTGCCTTTCTGTTCTTTCAAAATTATTCTTCATTCTTTAAACTGAATTAGAACAATACCATCTTTATCAAGGAAATCCATGCAATCTCACATGATCCACAAAATCTTTCTGTCATATTGTAGGAAAGAATCAAAAGTTTTCAGCACAGTAATTTTACCCCAAACTTGCCTCACTGGTTTTCAGTAAGATTTATCATTATATAAGAAAATATATATATTAATCATATAAGCAAATAAGCAATCCAACAAACGTAATACTTCCATCTTCAATCCACAGAGAGGGAATAGTACTTACAGAAATGTCATAACAAGTATTTTAATTTTAGTCGATGATCTAATTTACAGTTACATAACTGATGTAGTCTCATGTTACTCATTTTTTTTATTTCTCTTCTACACACACATTGTGTAGCATTTCTCAACACCAGATAACATGAAAGCAGCAAGAATTGCCTGTGATGGCTATCAAGACTTGATACCATGCAAGTGACAGCAGTAAATATAAGGTATGCCTTAAATTCTGAAAGATACAATGGGTATTTTAAAAGGTTTTTAAATCACTAAAAAACAGGTTGAAGTGGTACTGCTTACATGATATTGAAGAGCTACAAGGTTTCAGGTGAGGCACACAGGTGGGACTGGGCTGAGCCTGAGGAGGGCCACCCCACCAAAGCTCCCATAGGTCTTGGCATGGCTTGAGCACAAGCCCTGTTCTGTGTGGGGGAGATTTCTGAGAACAATTTCAGCAATACAATCCAAACAACTAGCAGAAATACCCAGGAAAAAAGAAATAATAATAAAAGTATGTGTGCTCCAGAGCAAGGCTTCTTTAGCTTAAAACTTTCTGTGTCTGTACACGACTGAAAACTGAAAGATTCTGCAACAACTCAGAACAAATTAAGATAATCACCCAGCAATAGAAGAAAAGATTCCCTCCAAGAAATATCATGGAATATTTCACCAAAAATCCTATTAGGGTACATAGTGTAAAAATATTCACATCATTTCCTGTTAGATAAGCAGAAGCTTTAGACAGACACACAGTGACAGTCAATACATTTATGGAGAGTGATGGAGCTGTAAGTATGATATAAGAGCTGGCACATTTTCCAGTCCTGGCACACCAATGAGAGGATTTACGTTGGTAACCAGGGCTATCCTATAGCAAGGCTACACAGAGTATCTTGTACAATTTGGCTAATACAATAAGCTAACAAATAACTGCAGGATCTCAATGTGTAAAGAGATTTCTCTCCGATGTTAACTACTTTCACCATTCCAAAGTGTTTGAACAATGACATTCCTAGATTTTTGTTATCTTACTTTTCATGTTAATCAAACTTTCATTATCAAACATCAATAAGAAAGAACAAGAGGCAATGAAGTTTGACATAAAACATTTTAACTGGCATTAGGGTGTGCCACATTAGTATATATTTTATTTCTGAGTAACTTTTCATACAGGTGAAATTTAACAAAAGAGAGATAAGAGTATACACCAAATGGTCTGGGCATTACTCTCATGCTTTTTTTCCTTGAAAATTCAAATGATCCCTGCAGGCAACCGACAACTGCTAGATCTGTGGAATGTGCTCTTTGAACTGTACAAAAGCCTTCAGCCTTTCGTGCATTGCTGCAAACAAAAACTGCCAAGTATAATTATTTCTCAAGTTTAATGTTATGGAAGTGTTGCATCACTTTTTTCACAGCTCTGAAAACAGCTGTAGAAAAATAAAATTTATAAGATTTCCTTGCAAAAGTTATATACTGCATTTATTGCCTTTTGTAAACAACTGGTAAAAATGAATGCAAGCCAAATCTCAAAGAGCTCCAGTCTTTCTTTGGTGTTCTTACACTTATATTTCTGTGGAAAGAATCAAAGGAGTAAGTGGAAGGAGTTCTCCCAAGAACTACTATTCATCCTTTAGCCTTTTTAAAATAACAAAAATAATATAAAAAAAAAAAGCGTTAGAAGGACCAAACAGTGCTGAGAGAACAACAGAAGCTTGAAAATTCAGAGTTCACTTCTCGCTTTTTTTCTTAACCTACAGTACTGTATCTAGTGTTTCTACAAACATTCACATACTAAAAGCTAACTCTGTAGATACACAGTATTAAAAATACAAGCACAGCAGTATAGATGATCTTGTATTCTTCTGTAGTTCTAATGAGAACTTCCTTGTTTTTGAACACAGATGTACTCAACTTGCTGAACTGAAAGTATTCAGACTTTCCTCACTGAATGCAGACATACTCAATAATACAACTTTTATTACTGACTTCAGCTATCTCTGAGATTTTTAAGATAAAGTTGGCATTGAGGTGAAAACAGCTGCCCTTAAATAAAAGTTTCCACATCTGAAATAAATGTTACCCAACCATGAAGACGCCCAAATTCAAAACAGTCATTTTTGTTTGGATTGCAGAAGTGCCTTGCCTTTGAGAGCAAGCTATTCAGTTCCAGTATAAACTTCATTACAATTCAGACATGAGGTGGAGCAGTGTCTACACTCCAAACTAATTCCCAAAGCAGACCTAAGCTTGTAGGTCTTGTCCAGGATACCTCACCCACACCCACACGTTAAGTCAGCCACAATATCCTGTTTCAAAACAGGAGGAGAAGGGACCTGCAGAAGACCAAGCTCTGCTTTCTGGACTCTCCTCCTCAGCCTGAGCAGATTCGGTCACATTCCATGAAAGCCTCTGAAGATCCAAGCTGCAAAACAGTGCAGATGCATATAACCTCCAGATGCAGTCCTGAACTGATGCCAGATAATGGAGAGAAACTGCACTGAAAAACAAACAAACAAGCAAACAAAAACAGGATCCAGAAGGAGCCTGAAAAGACAGAAAAGGAAAAGAAAAGGAGCCTGACTCCTTAGCTTGATCACGTGGACAGGATGAGAGAGTGGGCCAGATACCGCCATTTACTAAGTTTGCTGCTCCTTAAGCTTCCGTGAGGACCAAGAATTAGAATAAAACCCTGTGTCTAGCATCTCCAGTTGGTTAGTGCACCCAGGGAATCCTCCTCAGGCAGCAGAAGCAATGAAATTTTTGACAAGCACATAAGAAAGTTGAATACCTGAATGACCTTCTTGGTACCAGATCTTTACTTCAGCCATACTGCAACGCTTAAGTTTATACAGCCAAAAAGATATTCTGAATCATTTCCTTTAACACAAAGAGGAACAGAAACTGGACTGGCAGAAGTTAGGCACAGCATCTCCAACCTGCTAAAGGGCTACGTGAAGCTAAGGAAACTAAAGCCAGTCCCCCAAAGAGATGTTCCCACAGGAGAGCTGGGGAACAAAGTCATTAGATTAATGCATTAAGAAAAAAAAATGGTATGTTGCAATGACACCAAGGAAGATCAAACTCTTTCAACCATTCAAACATATTTTGTGCCCCTACTCAAAGTGAAGCAGCACCCACACCATGTTATACTGCTACATTTTTTTATTTATTTTTAATAGTGCCATAGTGTCATATTGTAGGCAAACATCTGCATTCGGAATGACAGTGCCTGCAGTAAGCCAGCAGGACTGTCTTGCACACAGCAAGATGCAATCAAGGAGCTGGTCACTGACAGGAAGCAGCCCTCCCTCTTGCTGAGCTCCTGCAGGTGACAGGGCACATTCACTTTTCGACTGCTGCATTCCACAGAGATGAGATACAACTGATCAGCTGCAACTTGCAGCAGTGCGAGATGAATGTGATATTCACCAATCCACCACAGAAGTTGGTCAAGTGATGCACCGTGTCCCTGAACTTCTACAGATGCTACAGAAGGGGTGCTTTGATGATTTACTGTCATTCCTGAACTCAAAAAGAGGCAGAGGGTACTGCTTTGGTACAGGCAAGAACCCACCGAACACCTTGCTACACTCCTATTTGCTTGTTTGCATCAAACATGGACGTGTCTGCTATTTTTAAAATAGAACATATCTTTTTCAACTGTCTTTGTGGTAAGTGAATCTTGGTCAAGCTTCAGTGTTAACATGACTTATACAAACACCAAAGATCAGACCACAGAACTGCCAGTGATGAACATAATGACTTTAAGAAGGATGTGGTCTCAAAGTTCATGGTAAATCAAGCCAACACAAGCAAAACTTGTAATGGAGAAACTGCAATGAATTTTGAATTAAAGAACGCAGTAGCACTGTTTCTCCTTGTTGATCTTTTCAGCAGGACAGCAAAAAGCTAAATAATAAGTATATTCAAGGGTTTTTAAAAGCATTCCATATAAAAAGGAACAAAATGTAAAGTACACATACTACTATGAGTGAGAAAACTGCACTCTGGGAGACACAAGAGCTAGGCAATTGCAGTTGCAAAAGAGATGGCTGTTCATTTTTAAAAGTTACAAAATAAACTGAAAAATACAACAATTTGGCATAAAAGCTGACACAAACACTTTAAGATAAACAAAAGAATACTCTATTTTTGACCAGTTTCCAACATTTGTTTAAAAAAAAAAAACCATAGTCATTTACTTTTGTTATTGCTAAGCTTTTTTCAAGTACGTGAAGTGGAATATCTCTTAGTCTTACTGCTCTTTTACCAATAAAGCAAACAAACATCAGAATTTACAAGAGCAACATCAGTAGAAAGGTTTATTGAAAATAATCCTAAAATAGGCATGAAAAATTCAATTGCTGTAAACACAAGCACTTGACTAGTGTTTTGCATAAGTGTAGTGATACCACATTTTCAAGGTGTATCAAGCTTGCTTCTAGATTTCTTAAATATATCATTGTTGTCGCCACTCTAGATACCTAGATGCCACAAAGGTAAAAATTCCTTACACCATAACTAGGCATTGAATATATCAGCAGAGAAAGCTCCAAGCCAGCACTGTGTCAATCATACACTAGAACTGGCAGTAAACTCCGCTGTGAAAGAGACAGCAGCAATTTGTCAGCTGGGGCTTTTTTATTTACAAATTATATAACATGTACAGAAAACATTACTGAAACATTTATTTAGGGGAAGTCTATACAATCTCTGTGTTATACTACACAGTTACACCTGAGATCAACCTAAATATTTAAAGATGTTTCTATATATTTTGTGGGAAGCATAAGAAACCCATGTGTAGAATGCAAATATGGGATAATCTGTTCTTCTTGAATGTTTCCCCAGACTTAGTAGAAATTTGACTAATACCAGTCATTCACCTCTTGAAACAAAATTTCAGACTTGTTGGATCCACTTGGAAGCATTAGTGTAACGATGTCTATCTTTTACACTTCCTAAAACAGAAATGATTCAAAGAAATATGACCCCCAAATTCTGCTCTTGGATAGGGGGTTTTTATGCCATATTTTAGCCTTAGGCACATTTCAAAGCCCCAACATTAATCCTGGATAGGACAAACAAGGCTTATGATGGTTTCTCAGTTAGAATATTTGTGATGCAAGTGTTTGCAGTCTCCTATCAAGACTATTGTCTTCCCTCAAATTCCAGGATTCCTGTATATAAATAAAAATAACACAATGGATAGTCTGTAGCTTTGGTAACACACTGCGTAAATGTTAGTGGACATAGTTCTGATTAAAGTAGGTTAACATTTTAATACTTCAAAAGATGAGAACCAGAAAGAGACAACTCCTAACTTTTATTATGAGTTATGATAAAGGAATTCACTAATGGTCTCTGCATTCCAGATACCAAGCCCTGTATCATCTTTCTGTATTTTTCTTAAAGAAAAAAGTCAACAAAGCCAACCAGAAGCTGGCCAACTGAACAACATATCTCAGCCACATGACAGTTAACTATAAAATCAAAGAATAAATGAACAACCACCGAGACTAACAGTTTCTGGATGGGGCCCATCACCTAGAGTAATAAAGTGGAAACCGGTTACAAATTTAGAAAATGCCTTTAGAAATCAGAACCCCTGTAAAGAACCATAGTTAGTTCAAAAGGAAAACTCCCCTCTACTGCTCATTTTTTATCTTATCCTACAAGTTCCTCCCAGTTCAAGAGTATTTCTCTTCTGCGGGTTGTCAGGGTTGTCAAGAAGAGGGCCATGTGTTTTGCAGAAGAACAGCCAAAGCTAAAAAGATTGATGGATTAAAGAGAATATAAGGTCAGAAAGGACCATTAGATCATGAAGTCTGACTTCCTATAATATCACAGAATATAAAATTTCAGACAGTTACCTTACAATTGAGCCTGAACACTTATAGTTGATTAAAGAATATATTCTGTTTTAGCTAAAACAATTGTTTCATGTTATGCTTTTTCTGCACTAGATTAAAGAGCTCTTTAGAGCAACAGATATTTTCTCTCTGTGAAGGTATGCTGTAATTAAGTCACTTCTCAAACATCTTTTTGATAAGGTAAACAGACTGATCTCCTTAAATATTTCACTGCAAGGCAATTTTCAAGCTCTTATATCATTTTCGTAATTGTTTCTGGCACCATCTCTAATTTTCCAAAAGGCTTTTTTTTTCAGATGTGGCCACAAGAACGATAAGCTGAAATTTAGTCTATTTACCAGTGCAGTATAAAAAGATAAATTCACATCTTTGTTGACATGAGGTTTGGCTGCCTGTACATCCAGCACACTTCTTTCTTCACCACATAGCATACTGCATTTCTTCAGGGAAAAAGAAAAAAAGTCATATGAATAACATTTTATTTTTTATTTTTTTGGACCAAACAGCATATAAGCAAGTATCAGCAGAACTTGGCAATAACAAGGAATCTTAAAATATTAACTACCTGTGAGAATTCTACAAAAATCTGAAAATTGAGGGCAACTTGGTTGGAAGTAAGCGTAACATGAGAGAATTCCCATTTCTAAGGAAGGGAGAGAGGTGGGAGAATCATAGAATCATTAGGAATTATATAGAATCATTACGAATCGTTAGAAGAAGAAGGGAATAAAGTCAGTGGAGATTACAGAAGAGGATCTGGATAAATGAATTGGTTGTCAAGATCCTCTGAAAGGTATCTTGAAGGCAAGAGGGAGTTCAAGAGAGCTGGAAGTGAAGCCAGTTGAAGAATGTCCAACTCCAACGTCTTCAATGTCTGACTGCACTGAAATTTTGCTAGCCTGTCATTTATAGCTACTTGTAAGGCCAGTCTTAGAACTGAGTCAGTGAAATTATGAGAGTTAATTTTTATTTTTGAAAGGATATTTTTTAAAGGCAAATCAGTCTAGTGACTAAGATTTCTATCCTGCAGTCCCATTAAGAGTTGCATTACTTCAATAGTTAGAACAGTAAACTGCAGTGCAAAGGACACTTAGAGAATTAATTGAAATCCTCTCACAGCCATTAGTAATTTTTCAGAACTTTTAGAGAATAGCTTAAGTTCCAGAATAATGAGAAGGCAAAAAAATCCTGTGCCTGTCTTAAAAAAGGTGAAAAAAGAGGAGATAAGGAATAACAGACTTGTCCAATTAGTTTCAGTTCTTGGAAATTTCTGGAGAAAAACAATGCCAACATGAGATTTTTTTTTTCTTTTCTACAGCAATGAAATATATACCTGTCAATACAGATTTGTGATGAGCAAAAGCTGGCAAGCCAATTAATTTTCTCCTTCAACAGAAAAATAGTTTGTGAATGGAAAAGAAGCAACAGATGACATATTTTGACCTCAGAACTGACAATGTCTCAGAGAACATTCTTATAGAGAGAAGCTAAAGAAACAAAGACTACATGAAATTATTTCAAGGCAAATACAAAATGTGTTCAAAAAATTTATGCAGAGACTACAACCAAAAGCAGAATATTGTGAATGGGGCTTAACCATCCTGGTCTAGTGCATTGGGTGTTTTCCTTCAAAACCCAGATAGTGAACGGGTTATCCATACAGAAACTGTAATTTTAACATTCTCAGATGGTGCTAAGTTTGCACTAGGAAAAGACAGAAAAACATCAGGAAAGGACTGCTAACCACATGGAGGATGGTATTATAATTCAGAATAATCTTGGAAAATTACATTGCTGGAGAAAAAATTGGATGAAATTCAGAAAGACCCACGAAGTGAAGATTTTCATTTTGTGCTATTACATACAAAGAACAAACTGTACTTTTCCTTGATACCTTTGTTATTTTCTAAGTTTGAAACTCATAAATTATTTTACACCAAAAGAGTTTCAGCATTTTTAACAATAAATTTCGATCTTCATAATAGCAGTTTTAAACAGCTGATAAAACTTTGTCACCTTTCTAAATGTGCAGCAAATTTTCAGATTAGAGGATCTGTTAAAATTCAAACCTAAACTAAAGGGATATTACATTTAATTAAAGCTGTGTACATATATAAAAAATATATTAATAATTTTGAGGAGTTACTAAGAACCATGAATCAGTTCTGAAGCAGCTGAGCTCATGATTACACTAAATCCAGTTTAAAATACACCATCATTTGATTGTATGGCATTTAGATGTAGCAACAATAAACTCACACAGCGTACTGCACTTAGGCCTATGTTTTGAAGTATATCCCATTTTCTTCTCATCCTTCTCCATCAGAATTTTCTCAGTTCTGCATTGTGATATATATCGGGGCCACAGACATAGCTTTGAAGATGTCAGACACTCACTTCTGATCATCTCACCCTTTGAACGCACTGTGCCATCAACTATTGATTATTCATGGTCAAAACTGGTGGGATAAAGTGAGCCAGGACTACCACCCGTATTACAACACTGCTGTAATGGAACATAACTGACATCGTATTTCAGCTTGCTGAGTTATTAACAGTGATCTTTCTAGAGGCATGCGGCCACCTGGAAGACACCCAAGTCCCCCTACCTACGTTGCTGAATAAAAGCATTGCCTACCCAGTCATGAAGGCTTCAGGCTACCATCAGATTCAACTCCTGTTCCCTGTAGATGCCACTCTTCTACCTTACCTGGTAAATCAATTTTATGCCTAGGCAGCGAGATTAGCAAGGAGTTGCTATCAAGGTGTACACCAACTCATGCACTTCATGCTGCACAAGCAACTTTTGGCAGGAATGTCACCACGGAGGAGGGAAGTGGCTCTGATGAGGTTCTCCTTGCCAGAATACTGTATCCATGCCATCATCCCAGAGATAATTTTATGTCTTTCTATTGGGCCCACAGAACACTGCCCAGATGGCTGTCATGAGTGCTGCTTACATGAGCAGTCTGCAATAGCAGTATAGATATAGCTATCATAATTATGCTATATTAACTGAGCAACATTAATGCTGTACTGGAGGCCAACGAGAAAAAATGTGGACTGATACCTAGTGATTTGAGGCAGCAAAGAACACATTAAATGAATGGTGGCAATTTGCTCTTTATACACTGAGAAATGTATGTGCTTGGTTAATAAAACAGAAAACAGAAAATACACTTTTTAGGAATATACCTACAATATACAGAAGCATAGAAACCTCAGAACGATGCATATACTGTAAATACACTTTAGTGAAGAATTTAGGCTAGGCATCTCAGAAGACAAGAATAAATATATAAATTGATTAAATTTGAAAAGGAAGCTTTTGAGACCTACATATCTAATATTCATTATTACATATTATTTAATATAAAATATCAGCAAATATACAGAATGAAACTAAATGGCTATTTTGTTGAGTACTGAATCAAGGACTACCTTTACCTTCTTAGATGAGATTGTTTCCTTGCATTTCCAAGATCTCATTCTAACCTAATCATCTATTTAATCTTTTTAATCAGATGATACAAAACATAAAGGAGAAGAACCATATCTCAATGCACTGGCTGTCAAGGTATTAAAAACTACAGCTTCTGGATTTCATACTCAGCTTTTTCTTAGATATTCTCCATTGCTCTGTCCATCTTTGATACATACACAGTGTGGCCAAGTTAATGCTGCTATTGAAACCTAAAATTCTGCATTCCTCAAATGCAGCCTAAACATTGCATCTATAGGTTATTTTTGCATTTAATTTCCTAGGTTCCTTTTAGGGCAAAAAAATGAAAAAGTCCTTAAGGCAATATAAGCACTTAATCCAACTCAAATACTAAAGAGGACATAACCTTTTAAATCATCTTAAATATTTACGATGCCATAAGCTCTTAAACTTCCTGGAATACTTAGCCTTCCTTAAAACCTCACAGTACTCAAAGTCCCTAGAGCAACATAAGCACCTAAACTGCTTCAAATCCTTCCAAAGGACACAACCTTTAAACCAACATTTAGGATCTAATTTTTAGAAATATTTTTGTTTCTTCAGGCACAATTCTGCCTGGCTTTGTACACAAATCAGGTGGCTATTTAGTACTATTCACATGATGCCTTTGACACAATACTTTAATTTGATGGAAGACATGCATGGCAAAGACCAAGAGTACGCTGCCACACTGTGCAAGTCAATGTAGGTAATGGAAAGAATTCCCTTGGTGTTAAACCTGACCAGCATTTAGCTTCACAGAATTAAAAGTAACAGAAACAAAAGACAGTCAACACAGCTTTCAGAGCACTTTGTTCATACCTTTAAACAAAGGCATGTGTGATGATAAAGCAAAGAAGTTCATAATATTTCACCATCTACTATGCTTGATTGCTATGGTAGGAATCAAGAAATCACAATGGCAAACTTGATCTCTGGGTATTTTTAATACTTACCAAAAAGTACAAAAGTCACATTTAAGAAGTGTTCAGCTAACATACATTATTTCAAGACCGTAAGTCTTTAGGACTGTGTGTCCCCTACTCATTTTCTAGCCTGATTTATCTTTTTAACTACATGGTGAGCTAAGTCACTTTGTTTCCCTTCTCCATCCAGACAGCTCAAGTCCAGTTATGTCTGGACTGAACAGAAAAACCTTTCAGAGTGAAGCAAACTTACACACATAAACTTGAAAGGTAAAGGCCCTTCTCCTTCCAGAATTTCCTGGTTTGGGCTTTTCGTGTTTCCTATAGCCTAAGAAAGAAATTGTCCTTGTTCCATTCCAAAAGATATCTCATTTTTTCTTCAAGAGTGAATGAAGCATTAAGTGAAACATGAGTGCCATAGATGCTCTTGAGCAACTAAGAAAAAGTACAAATACTTGTCGTATTTTTCTTACTTCTCAAATTCATGTGACAGGTAGTAAATGGTTGGTCAGTCATGTTGTTCTCCTTAAGAAGTAAATACATGTAAAACTGTCCATCTTCAGAGCACACTTGAAAACTCACAGTTGCCAGACTTGCACATCAGGCAAGGTCACTGGATATATGCATTTGCAGTTTTTCAAAAATTATTTTTACATGAATCATATGACATTTCAGTAGAAGTGCTGTATCCCTCAACAAATACGAAATTTGCAATATACAGCTCAAGATTAAAAAATCTCCATTATGTCAGTGTTTCAACATGTTGAAAACCAGAATGTTTTGGAGTGCTGATAGAGCTGTATGGCAATAGCTTATGAGTTTTGAAGAGCCTGTATTTATGGTGAACCTTGTAAGCAAACACATTTTCTTTGTACCTTTACCCTCCTACCACCTAAACCAGTTAATGTTCAAACATTTGATTACCTCACCGTATCATGGCTCTCATCACTGAGAGTTAATGGATATTTCATGACTAGTGCCTTCCTGCTGTTCAACTAGTCAAATTGTTCTCCCTAAATTGCTACCAACTTTTTTTTTTCTCCTTTCCTTTAGTGTGTTTTATATATATTTACAAAGTGGCTATTTCTGTATACCCCATGATACCCAGTTTCACTTATGACCACAAAACACTGTAAACATTTCAGTTGCTAGAGTCAGCATCACTACTTAAAAAATAATGCATAAATGTGGAACAGTTTAAATTACGGATCAGCAAACTACAATAGCTACAAGTGATGGCTTTGAGTAACATAGCATTTAGGATGTTGCTCAGTGCCATAACTGGGAAGTATAAATAGTGACCGATGGACCAAAATTAAAGGCTTTCATAAGTAAGAACTCATAAATCACAGTTAAACTCCCATTGAAGAATTACAGATACCATTATAGAGCAATCTCACTTATAAATACTGATTAGGACAGAGAAACATCAGAAATGCACACAACACGATTAGAAACCTGGGCAGAAAGCAGAGGGACTCTATTCAGAAAAGCAGATTAAATACTTCACCTTGCAAACAATGTGGAGAGTGGTACATAATAAAACAGATGCCCTGTCCAGTGAAACTACTTCATCAATAGCTGCTGCTATCAGCAACATTCCTTACTATGTGTCATACTAAATTCAACATTGTATTATATACACATACAGAATTTAAATATATATATACAAATATACACACACCACAATTTATTACAATATAGAAGATGACAGATTAGAATGAAAAGATACTTGTTTTTTTGGCTTTTGGTATTAGCCTCCTTTTTTTTTCCCCCTAACTATTGATAAGCAAGCAGTAAGTTCACTATTGCTTCATTTATCATATAAACACAGAAAATGGAGTTGAAAGGGACTTCCCTCCACAGATCACATAATTCTCCTGTTTAAGATACCTGTTTTAAATTTCCCTCAGAAATACAAACAGAAAAAGTGAGATCAGTTCCAGAGGAGACTTTTATGTTACAGGTTCTAATACACTATCTGAGCCCAAAGTGGCAATACTACATTACTTAAAAAAAAAAAAAAAAGTACATTTTTTGTTTGTTTTTACAGACCTATCTTTTCGCGATAAGGATCCTCAGAGGTACAGTCTTGTTTAAATGAGAAATTGTCTGCATTAGGAAATAACACAGCCCAACAAGAATGGCTTGTACAGGAGAACAGTTGGAGCCAAGCTCTTTGCACTCATTCAACTTGTGTTTCAGGACACTTCGTTCTGCAGTACTGCATGCTTTCGGTCCTTTTGGTGGAGTACTTCTCCTTGTTTAGCTCTGTCAACAGGAAGGTTGAAAAAGGAATCTAGCTTATCCTGAGTTTTCAGAAGCGCAGATCTGAAATAAAAGACTAACGGAGATGCTCCCTAAGCCTGTTAATACTAAGATGATAACCACATTCTGTTCTACATACAGACTACATTATTTTTGTTTCATATGGCAGTGTGTAAAGATTTTGCTTAGGTAGATCTCTACCTTTCCTCTTGTCAGATAACTGAGTATTTCTAGCCATTAGCAGGGGCTCAGCTTCACAACCTACAGCATTAGGAGAAACTCATTTGCAGACAACAGAAGAGCTCTAGGAATTTAGCTGTAGGGCTTAACATGAAACTTCTCCAAAGACACAGTAGGTCTCAACTTCGAAATACCCAAACGTTTCTATTTCATCATGGATTTTAGAGGACTTTAGAGTAACATATGCACATTGGGGTATTTAGAATGATAAACTTCAACATGCACACACTAAATTATTGCAAAATAAATTAAATTAATCTGCAAAATTTTGATCAAAGTCATTGATTTTTGAAGTTGAAAAAACAGAAGTACATCTTTTGCTATCAGGTAGCTGCAGATACCGCACGTGAGACTGCAGCTTCAGATAGTACCTCTGGAGCCCATCTCCCCCATGTTCAACATTTTCATCAAAAACAAGAACTGAAGGATAATGACCTTTTGGGGAAAGGTTGATGACCTTGATTCTGCTCTCAATAACTGCCTCAGAAATCATTTATCATATCCTGCAAAAATACAGGTATGAGATGCACCTTGAGAATCAAAATACAGCTTAACTGCTCCACTGAGGAGCTCCTTCTCCCTAAAAGACCTGATAGCAGACCTTTTTTTCCCTTGAGCAAAGATACCAGCTAAAACTGTGTTTCTTCCTCTGTCAGAGTAAAATTAGGGGAAGGAGGTGGAGAGAAAGGGGATCACATTTTAGTTTTATTCCACTGATGCTGCTGCCTGTCACTAAAAGATGAAGGGCTGAAATCCCATCAGTCTGGATTTGCAGATCTGAGGATGGAGAATTAGTATTTTTCTGTTTTTGCAGAAAACTCCTTGATATATGGCTCTATTATTGAATGTTAACAGCTGCAGTTTAAATTACAAATGAGGTTCTATTAGCATAACCCGTACTTGGTTTCTATTTAAAAATATGATTTTAGCCAAAATTGTGTCAGTTGAGAACCTGCATGTTTTCATTTGTTGCTACAGATAAAGAAGAGAAGCAATTCTGTATTTCACTGCCACAAAATATGAGCCTAGAATAGCAAAAATATTAAAGAATACTGTTAAGTTAATACTGGTACCTTCAATAGAAGGGACAATGGGTGAATGAATGGTCCTCAGCAATGATTTAGATGTAGCCTTGAAAAGGCAGCAGTACTAACACGACAAAAAAGAAAAAAAAAAAAGAACTTTTCCAGTTCTCTCTCCAAACCAATTTTCTAAATAAAATTGTTTTAAAAGCCCTAAATTGCACTGTGGAGTAATAGTGTAACTGTTTAATTAGCTTTGGTTTCTATCATGGATGCTTTCATCAAAATACACCACACAACAGATGGTTTCTGCTCTTATACTTTGCAACTACAGTGGTTGTGTGACTACTGCCTTGCCCTTGGAAAGCTGTTTGTGTTTAGCATATCTCGTACTGATGGGTTTAACACATAAAAATATGCCGGTGTTCTGACATATACATAGATCAGTATCAGAAATTATGAAATTGTTATGAATTGGCCAATTTTCAACTGCACTGTGCTTGAACAGTTATTTTCTGTAATGTTGCGCAGCACTTCACGCTGTACAATCCCATATGTCAACATTATTCATTTTAGATATATGAAGTTAATTCTTCTCATGCTAAGAACTCAAACACAACATCTGCATCACAGAGCAAAACCCAGGCGTGGACACGATCCCTTTACTGCTCAGAGTGAACTAACTTAAATGACAGTATCCGAAAAGACCCAGAAGTCTGAGCCAACCATCGCTGTCATCAGCCAAACAAATTCTGATGACTTGGATAGAATTTGGATTGGGCTGTTTATGCTGGCATTACTGTCTGCCTGTACCAAGTCCATTCATTTCTCTACACTTTAACATCTCGCTGTCCAAAATATTGACCACAATACATATGACTGAAGCTTCCTGAATTATCTGTGCACAGCAAAAACACAGTAGCCAACATACTGCAAAAATGATATATTTCTGTCTTCAACCCAACTCAGGATTTAAGTAGTCTAACCAGTACTCTAAAGGGGTTAGGGTGATCCTTAATTCATTAATGTTTTCTATGAAGTTCTTTGAAATCCTCAGATGCAATGCAGTGTGTTACTATCATATATGTCATGAATTATGCCCCAAAGGATCTCACCATGGTATGTTAACTGTATACAAGAATCCCCTCATTACCATCCAAATGCCTCTACCTCTGAAGCATAACACTACAGCTGTTTACCAACAGGCAATAATCCTATAAAAACATTTACTGATCTTATATGAAGAATATTGTGTTCCATTACAAATGCATGTTTCATACCATTTCCAATCTCTGAACGGCTAAATGCCAGGGAACTGCAGCTGCATGCAGAACAACAACAGAGTCTGTAAAATTATCATTTTACCAAAAGGTGTCTGTTTAGCTGGCATCCTAATTTAGTTTACCTCCTATCTTTCACTTCCCTGTATTACAGGAAAGATACCTCGAATTAAAATAATACGATTCCATCTCTCACAAAGTCAAAAATGAAGAAAATTGACAGTTAGAATGGGCAGAAAGTCCCATGAATTGATGTTCTCTAATAAGTGACTCAGGAATCCAACCATCCAAAAACCACTGGAGATGAGAGAACATACGTAGGCTGAAGAAATGAAGACATGCTCATAAAAACTTTTCCTTCCTTTCTTGCCTGCTTTGTGTCTTCAAACATGATACAAGGCACATATATAGTTTTATAAAAACTATCGGTACATATTCACACTTTCTAAAAATGCCTGCAATAATCAAAATATCTTTCCTATTTCCCTATTTGAAATTTCAAGTTGCCTTTGAATTCTGAGTCAGACCAACAATGTGATGGGTACTTTATGCATTACCTATACTGAATGGGATTTATCCCCCAGATAGACAGACATAAACAGAATTTTCTGTTTTCTATTTAATAAATAAATAAATGAATAAATAAAAAGTATTGAGTTAGATGACTGTGCTGGGTACTGTTTGCTCTGTTACTTTCACAGAATCACACAGAATGGATGAGGTTGGAAGGGACCTCTGAAGATCATGTAGTCTAACCCCCCTGCTGAGCAGGATCACTTAAAGCACATTGCTCAGGATGGCATCCAGGCAGGTTTGGAATATCTCCAGAGAAGGAGACTCCACAACTTTTCTGGGCAACCCATTCCAGTGCTCTGTCACCCTCACAGTAAAGAAGTGCCCCCTCATATTCAGCCGGAACCTCCCATGCTTCAGTTTGTGCCCGTTGCCTCTCATCCCCTGCTGAGAATAACTGAAAAGAGACCGGCTCCATCCTCTCGACACCCTCCCCTCAGATATTTAGATACATTAATGAAGACTCCCCTCACTCTTCTCTTCACGAGGCTAAACAGGCCCAGTTCCCTCAGCCTGTCCTCGTATGACAGATGCTCCAGTCCTCTAATCATCTTCGTAGCCCTCCTCTGGACTCGCTCCAGTAGCTTTATGTCCCTCTTGTACGGGGGAGCCCAGAACTGGACACAATACTCCAGGTGTGGCTTTACCAGGGCTGAGCAGAGAAGGATCACCTCCCTTGAACTGCTGGCAACACTCGTCCAAATGCAGCCCAGGATACCATTGGCCTTCTTGGCCACAAGGGCACACTGATGGCTCATGGTCAGCCTGCTGTCCACCAGAACTCCCAGGTCCCTACCTCTGCAGAGCTGCTCTCCAGCAGGTCAGCGCCCAGCCTGTACTGGTTCTTGGGGTTATTCCTCCCTAGGTGCAGGATCCTGCACTTGCCTTTGTTGAACTTCATGAGGTTTCTCTCAGCTCAACCCTCCAGCCTGTCGAGGTCCTTCTGAATGGTAGCACAGCTCTCTGGGGTATCAGCCACTCCTCCCAGCTTTATGTCATCAGCAAACTTGCTGAGGGTGCGCTCTGGTCTATCATCCAGGTCGTTGATGAGCAAGTTGAACAAGACTGGACCCAGTACTGACCCCTGGGGGACACCTCTAGCTACAGGCCTCCAACTAGACTGCACCACTAAGCACAACCCTCTTTCATTGCAGTCGTTAATGACTTTTTTAATGGATACTGGTCAGGTTTCTATCCACTGGACCAATACATTCTCAGCATGTAGGATCTACTCAGTCTGAACTCTGTAATGGGATCAGGACAAAATGTCAATCATGAAATAAAATTTATAGTTAAATACAAATATGCACAGTTCTTCACTACTCAAACATACTCTGTTTAGTGGTACCTTGGCTGAACTGCCCTTTTTGTTTTCTCAGAACTAGGGTCTTTTTGGTGGATTTTTGTGATAATGCATAAAATGCCATTCGAAACTAAACATTCTTAAGGTAGCAGAAGGATAGGAATATTACAAATCCAACTCAAATAAAGCCAGACAATCGTGGAAAAAAATCAAGCCTATAAAACTTGCATCAGCTATATAAAGGGACAGCTTGTCAGCTTCAGTAAAGTACTGCCTATTTACCAGTAACAATCTTGGCCAGAAAGTACTGATATGATTGTATTTCTAAGGAAAATATTTTGACCATGTTTATAGCACATGGCTTACTGATACTGAGATACATGCACTTGTAACTGCTATTTTGTGCATATGAATTAAAGAAAATATTTTAAAAGAATTTATATGAGGTTGCTTCTGCATCTCTGAGCAACTTTCTTTAGGCCAATTTGCCAGTATTTTTTAAAAATATAATAATAACAAACAAACAAAATTCCTTCCTTTAGGCTGTATGAAGATTCCCAGAATCAGGAATTGTGTGTAGGTTTACATTATTACACATACAGTCTGCTACTATGCAAGAGCTACTAAATGTACCACATTAAAAAAAAAAAAAAAAAAAGGAAACAAAACGAAAGAAACAACCCAGATACAAAAAGAAATATTCAAAAGAAAATTAAGAATGAAAGAAAAATTTTACACACCCCAATGAGGCAATGAAAGTACAGTAATACTGCTTACTTCAAGTAATTGTGTTATTTCTCCCACAATGGGACAAGCATAATACTAATATCATCTTTGAAGCATGTTCTTCTGTTGTCTGTAGTTCCGTAACAGTGATGTCAGAATCATCACACGTATGAAATAATTCATATAAGTATAGCTGTCCAAGGTAATAATTCAGTTACGTGGTAATTAACTACAAAAAGACATCTAATTATAAGTTATGCTAGAATTTCTTTATTGCATGCCTATATTCTAACTAAAGAACAAATCTGAACTTTGTACATTCTTTCTAACACCTTTTAAACCATTCAGCTCTTCCACCGCAAGAAAGTTCTTCTCACACACAGCCCTGATTCATGAATACTGAAACCAATAAAGGTTACCACCTTCACCATACATTAATATAATATGTTGGGAGATATCAGTCAAATATAGACAGCACTTTGAAAGACACTAAAGAAAGACGCAATACTTCAATACAAATGGAAAAGAGCATTTCACCACAATCATATTTAATAGAACAAATTATCAATATGAGCTGATAATAGAGCAATCTTTTTCCAATTGAATAAAGTCACCTAGTTACTTCCACTTAAAAATCATCTTAAAGAATGTTTTCATCTGTTCTATTAACACCAGATTTTTAAGTCAGTCTTTTATCACAAGCAATATTAAATGGACAATTTTAGAATCTCGTGATACCTCTCTTTTAGTATCTTACTAGAAATTAGGTAACAACAGAGAGTTAAAACATTTGCATTTCTCAACCTAGAGACAAGATACAAGAAGAAGAAAATGAAAAATCTATTGGTATTTCATAGTTAATATTAAAATGGCATTTGAAGAGCATTTTCTTAATGGTTGCATACAAAATCTAAGCAACATGGAAAATGTCCTTTTAATAATCTTGTATGTAACCCTGTAACCACAAATACATGATTTCAGGGGAAAAAAAATGTTTATTCACCTGAAAGCGGGATATTTTTATCAATATCAGTGTTAACATTCCCACCTCTCAACTCTCATATTCAACCACAAGAGATGGAATTGATCTGCCTTAACTTTTTATAGAAAAGTTAGATGTCTAAATCTGTGCTGATCACCTTAAGCTTCCCTTATTGTCATTGACAAGCAACAGGCATCTCCAAAGGTGGATTCTTCTCATCTTAACACAGGCATAAAATGAGGCTGGGTGAATCCTCCTCTTGAAGCATCCATCTTTCTTCATTGCCTAAAGATATCTACAGTGACCAGCTCAGACTTAGAACACCAAGCTTCCTAGACGGCTAAAATCAGGAAAAATTAATTCCACTCTTGATATCATTCTCAAAGAGTATATGATCAAAATAAGCACAAGATACAGAAAGAATTCTTAACAAGCATAAAAATAAAAATGCACTGTCCCAGAAAAATGCAAAAAACAAGTCCCTTTTGTGAAAATAACAGGGGATCTGTACATTTGAAATGTCACATGGTGTTTGATCTCCACTCCAGGACAGACTCAATCATTTCTAGAAGCTTAAGAATACACAGCGTATTTTGAGAATATGCTGACAACGTAATATGCCTCTTCTGATTATGAGTAAGCACCGTCTTGCAAAAGCTTATAATTCAATGCAATACTTCAATGATAGACATTCAGAGGCATTGCAAAAGGCACATCTTATAAACCATTGAAGCTTCACTCTTGAATTTCAAGCCCTTCCTCAAAATCAAAGTGAAGAGTTCATAGAATTCATAGAATATCCTCAGTTGTAAAGGCCCCCACAAGAATCATCAAGTCCTACTCCTGGCTCCACACAGGACTCCCCAAAAATGCAAACCTATGCCTGAGAGTGTTGTACAAACACTTGAACTGCAGGCTCAGTGCCATGACCACTGTCCTGGGGAGCCTGTCCCAGTGCCCAACCACCCCCTGGATGAGGAACCTTTCCCTAATACCCAGCCTGACCCTCCCCTGTCCCAGCCCCATGCCGTTCCCTCGGGTCCTGTCGCTGTCCCCAGAGAGCAGAGCTCAGCGCCTGCCCCTCCGCTCCCCTCGTGAGGGAGCTGCAGGCCGCCAGGAGGCCTCCCCTCAGTCTCTTCTCTGGGCTAAACAAACCAAGGGACCTCGGCTGCTCTTCATGCGTCTTGCCTTCTGGACCTTTTGCCATCTTTGTAGGCTTCATTTGGACACTCTGATAATTTTATGTCCTTCTTATATTGTGTTGCCCAAAACTGCACACAATACTTCAGGTGAAGCTGCACCAGCTCAGAGTAGAGTAGGACAGTCACTTTCCTCGACTGGCTAGCAATGCCGTGCTTGGTGCACCCCAGGGTATGGTTGGCTGCCAGGACACACTGCTGGCTCATATTCAACTTGCTGTCAACCAGAACCCCTAGATCCCTTTCTGTGGGGCTGCTCTCCAGCCTCTCAACCCCCAAGCTGTACATACATATCTATGGTTGCCCTGTCCCTGATGCAGAATCTGACACTTGCTCTTGTTAAACATCACGCAGTTGGTGATTGCCCAGCCCTTTAATTTGTTGAGATCTCAAGATCTGTCAAGAGTTACTAGACCTTTTTTTTAGAATTGACTTTTTTTTTCTCTTTCTCAGAAATGATGTATCTCACAGAAGATTTTGCAAAGATATTGAGCCTACAGCAAAACTGTGGATGGAAAATGTGTGCAAAACTAATCCAAGCTGAAATTTAAGAAAATATAAATTTAAATAAATAGTTCCTTTTCCTAATTGCCTCTAATTAGACTTCAGAAAGATATATATTTCTGTTGTGGACTACTAGACCTCTTCTCTAAAGCTTTGCCCCTACTTTTATCTATTTTTTTTTCAAACACAAAATGATATTAAAATGTATCTTCTATTTCATGCATCAAATAAAAAGCTTTGCTTTTTAAACACCTAAAATCCACACCACATTACTGTCCTTCTAATTGTGGTGCTAATTCACAGCTAAAAATTACTTTCACAGACTTCAATCTGATTTTCTTAGTTATACTTGCAAGTCTTTAAATATAACTTAACACATTTCAGAAAGCTCTCAACTTTGACAATCTCTCATCTTTTACAAAAACTTCAGTAAAGCCCTAAAGTGAATAGCTAAATACATCAAAACCGGAAAAATATAAAAAAAGAAGTTTTAGTATATCACAAAATAAAACCTGTATGATTTTGCTTACTTATAAATATTCCCAGAATCACAGAATATCTGATGATGTAAGAGACCTCAGGAAATGATTTAAATCCTTGCTCAAACTGGGCCAGCTAGAATAGATTGCTTGTTGCTATATCCCACTTGGTTTTGTGTATCATCAAAGATGGAGACTTCACAGCCTTATGTAGTCTCCACGACCCCTTTGAGAAACTTGTTCCAGTATTTGACCACCCTCATGGCAAAAAAGCATCTTCTTATGTTTAAATAGAATTTTCAGTATTTTATGTATTCCCATTGCCTCTCATCCTGTCACCCATAGAACAGAACAGAACAGAACAGAACAGAATGGGATAGTTCAGTTGGAAGGGACCTTCAGAGGTCATTGAGTCTACCTGTCTGACCACTTCAGGGCTCACCAAAAGTTAAAGCGTATTAATAAGGTCATTGTCCAAACGTCCAAAATGACAGGCATGGAGCATCAACTACCTCTCTAGGAAAGCTGTTGCAGTGTTTGGCCACCCTCACGGTAAAGAAATTTTTCCTAATGCCCAGTCTAAACTTCCCCTGGTGCAGTTTTGTGCTGTTCTCACACATCTTGTCATCCATTACCAGGGAGCAGAGACAGGCACCTCCCTCTCCATTTCCCTTCTCAGGAAGTTGCAGAGAGCAATGAGGTCGCCTCAGCATCCTTTTCTCCAGACTAGACAACCCAAGTGTCCTCAGCCTCTCCTCACAGGACATGGCCCCTTTTACCAGCTTTGTTGCCCTCCTCTGGACACTTTCAAGGACCTTAACATCCTTGTTATATTGTGGAGCCCACAACTGCACATAAGATTCAAGGTGAGGCTGAGCCAACACGAAATATACCAAGAGAATCACCTTATTTGACTGGCTGGCTATGCTGTGTTTAATGCACCCAAAGATGTGGTTTGCCCTCTTGGCTGCCAGGGCACGCTGCTGGCTCATGTTAAGCCTGCTGTCAACCAGCAACCCCCGATTCCATTCTGCTGAACTGATCTTCAGCCACTCATTTCCCGGTTTGTAACTGTCTGGCATTACTCAGTCCCAGGTACAGAACATGGCAGTTTCTTTTGTTGAACTTCATGCTGTTACTGGTTCTGTCTTCTTTACACCCTTCCATCAAGTATTTTATATCAGAATAAAATGTTATTCAGTATTTGTTGTTCAGCAAAGCGGTGTCTAAATTAGTACAACTGCTAATCATATAATATTACCCAGCTCATAGAACATGCTTGACAAAATCAGACAAGCGTTTTCAAGATTCAGGAATTATGTATGTATATACAGATTATATAGTATCATGCCTATACTATAAATTACTATAAGACATCTATTTACTTACTAGACATTCGTGACCATTTCCTAGAGTTTTGGAGATCTGAAATGTAAGTTATAAATGATGTAAAAATCCTTCATTATCACAGTGTGAAAAACACAACAAAACCTAAGTTCTTCATTAGATAATAAATAAAGGTGGATCACTCAAGTTTTTCCACTCTTAGAAATGACAAAGCACTAACAACTTCTACAAGGCCTGACATTACAGCTCACCAAGCAATTTTAGCTGCAGAAACTAGAGCAGCTGCCAAAAGAATCTATCAAGCCCTCCCCCACACTTTTGGCTGCTAATTTCCATCCCCATTACCCTTTGTACCAGTCACAGCCCTTGGACAGCCATATGTGAGAAGGCTGGGATAAATCCAGCTGAAAACAAAACCATACAAATAATTGGTTATTTTCAGCCAGCTCCATTCTCCAAATTTATTTGTCACATAGCCACATAAACAGCTACACATGATGAGGGAGAACAGCAATACAGGGATGGAAAAAGAATCTGGAAGTGCTTCTTATGCAGCTGTACCATGTTAAAGTGTTCAATGAATACTTTGGCTAAAACTGGTCTGTCAATGGAGAGACACAAGCTATTGAAGGAGTCATACTAAATTCCCTCGACATTACTTTTAGGATGAGATGGGTTGGCCTCTGGAGATGCCTGCTTCTCTCCTGAATGTTAGCAGAATTTTGGATGACTAACTGAGATGTAGCAGCTTAGTTTCCACATAGCTAAATTAACTCAGATCTAGATGAGTAGAAAAGGGTAGAAAACCATGTTTCTGACTCTTTCAGCACTTCATTTCCATTAACAATTTTCATATGTGAAAAAAAAAAAAAAAGAATTGTAGAATAGATTACCATCACACAAATATAGGAGGAGTATGCATTTTCTGGATGCTCTGCAAATTTTTTCTAAACCATATTTTACATCTATAAGCAATAAATTTCAGTGACATGGGACTGTGTTCCTTGTACAAAGCACAAAATTCCCCAGTAGAAACAGTTACAACCACAGCTCCATTATAAATCACTTACATTTCTTTGGAGTCACTTAGTCACCTTGCTGGGTTGTAGGAAGGAACGGTCTTTTCCTCTTTGCTGAAGCTGGTTCTCCTTCCAGACGTGCCTTTCGCTTCTATGGCAAATAAGGACAAAAGGTCCTTGACTTTTGCTTAAAATTATCTACAGGTAAGAAAAGAAAGGAATACATTAAGTACAAGCCTCCGTATTGTGTTTTACAGTAAGGTATTACAATCACTTCTTTAAAAAACACTTCATTACTTTTACAGGGCCATATTCTTATATACTTATGCACTGCATACCTTCGAAGAAATTCCACATTTTACATCTTTCTGTATACCAAGCATCTAAAGTAGTCACTACTCCTAGAGTAGCTGCCTACTCCACTCCTGGGATTTGCAGTAACAAGATTATGTTATTCTAAAAAGTCTAAGTACACAAATTGAAAGATAGTTTCCTATTATTGATTAGTTATTTTGCAACACCATGAAGTCTGGCATACTTTTGGCAGGGTTCATGCAGGCAATCACAATTTGCTGAACACAGGTTCATTGGAAACTATCTTGGTTACCCATTATTGGCAAAAATTCTGATTTGAATCTTCTGTTAAGCAAAACAGCTCTGTATTGCACTGCAACTCAGAAAGTGAGACCTTGGCTTTAGAACGGATAGCTCCATGAAAATATAAACCACTGCTCTGCCAGAGCCAATACAGCACATCAAATGTTAAAAATTACTGAGAAAGGAATAAAGAACAAAGCATAACACATCACCTTCTTCTGTATCAAGCCCCATCTTGAAAAGCCTGCTCATTTCTGGTGCTCAGAACAGAGCAGAGCACAAGGTTCAGAGAAGAAAACATACGTGATCAAAGGCTTAGAATAGTTTCCGGACGAGGAACAATTCTGTACACCACAACTATTCACACGAGAAAATAGACAACTTAAGGGATTATATGACAGAAAAGTACAGCAGCCTGAAGAAGATGGAGAGATTGCACAGAGATCATCTCTTCCCTATTTGAATGCAAAAACTGACTAGTAAAGCTCAGGTTCAGAAAAATATGCAGGAACATCCCCATGATATAGGTAACAGACCTGCAAGCTTCTTCCCAAGGATGCTGTTGATGCAAGGAATTTTCAAAGGGGAAAGTGGAATTATTTTTGGAAGAGAACCTTCACTGGAGATTCTTATATCCATTTCACAATGATATATTCGCCACACAAGAAACACAGTCTAGTCTAACTGACACTGAATGTACAGGCTAGATCCTTTTGAACTGCAAAGTGAATTCCCACCTTTTTCTGTATTTAACTACATTCTTTTGATTGACTTTTCCAAAATAGCCACTCCATAGAAAAAAAAAATCAAATGAGGTAGTAAAGTCTTGCTGTAAAGCAAATTTTTTTGTAGCCTTCCTTTTCCTTGTCCATAGTTCCAAAGTAGCCAGGACAGGGTGCCACAAAGCAAGGTTCTGCTTCTGAAGATTTCTGACAGTTCCCTCCATATGTCTGAATATGCAGCTTCATCCATGGGTTCCCACCCAGTTCAACATGTATAAATGGAGGTCATAGGCATCTGCATGTCCCAAGTTTCATCTCAAACAAAACCTTAAAAATCATATACTCTGTACTCCAGTATCTCCTTTTTTTTTGCTTTTATCTCTAGGATACAGCAGTGTTTTTGCTTTATTTTGGGTAAGTGCAGATCAATTAAAATTCCTTCAGGGAAGCCTTCTGATCCAGCAGAAAGTGAATGACTGTCATCAGGAGCAAACACTTTTTGCTGTCTCAGAATGGCATGTCACTTTTGAGAAAAAAACTCTCTTAATTAATTCATCCATACCCACCAGGTATACCAAAGGAATATAACCAGTCCTTTCTCTTGTCTTGCTAGATACAGATCTCTGTACCTGTGAACTGAGTATCCAGATATGGAGACTTGTGCATTGACATGTTATATGATGAAGCAGCCTACAGCAGCATATAAACATAACAGGACAAAAATAACCTTGTTCAGACATCAGTATGCAACTAAAGTTCCCTTTGCAAAATACACAAATTAATAGCCTAATGTTTCACACAAAATTTTATGTTCACTCAAAATCTATGCACAGACCTATTAACATTCTTTTCAGACCTCACAATGAGGAATTTGAATTACTGCTGCTTTTTTTTTTTGTCAGCTTGATATATCAGATCAAAGTATGTTTAGTGTTCTATCTACTCCCCCTCATCACTTCTACACTCTGCAAAAGAAGAGGCTGCTATGATGTTTGCTGTTATGTTTGCTTCTGCAGCTCAAATGGCTACACTGAAGTTGGAACAAAAATCACTGTGCAGCATGCTAATAATGATCAAAGACCCATGTACTACTGGCCTATAGCAACAATTTAGGCCACCTCTCCCTCTACCATTTGTCCAACTTCTCTATTTAGAATGTAAAATCTTAAGGGTAGGATTATAACTCGTCCAGCTCAAAAGGAATCTAAGTTTTGTTTGATATCCTGCATGTCACTGTAATACTAACTACAAATAAGAGCAAGCAGTACCAAGCAAGAACTGAGTGTCTCAGAACTGATATATGATCAAAGACAAGCGTCTCACAAAATTTCAAAATTTAGAGAAGTGGACTAAAGGCATACTACTGCAGGTAAAATACTATTGCAGGATAAACACTTTAAAAGCAATCTGATACTAATAACAATTCATATTTATTATTACTCCTACTACAACACTAGGAAAGATAAAGCATAAGAGTGTCTTACAAGACAGCTACCTACTGGTTGACAAATAGAAGCAAAGATTCTCATTCTTTCCATACACGGTTTTGAGTTGCAATTAAAAAGTTTACAAGATCTTCCCACTAATGTAATCTTGGCTCTCTCATGCAAGTGCCCATAAAGAGGGGAAAGTTGATATGCAATTATTTCAATTGCAAGTGCTGGGAATCAGCAGTTACCCAAAAATTGGGTAAACCAAGAATGCTTTTTTTTTTTTTCCCCCATTTGTTATACAACCCCTTTGGAAGATTAGATGAGGATTTGTGCTTGCTTTAAAAATGTATTCCGTATATTCCCTAATTCAATTATACCCCTGACGGAAATATACTTGTTTCAAAGATATAAGAAGGTATTTTTACATGAAGAATTTCTTAGCTTGTGTTTTCAATTTCTGAAACAACCTAGTGATACAAGTAACCTATAGGATTAAAGACATATATATTAATTTCGGGCATTAAAAGCTACACTTTTGCATAAACTCATACCATTTCCATAAGTTACATAAGACAAATTGAAAACTATAGACAGTAATGTGAGCTCTGCATTGCTGTTTTGAGACTTTTTTGGCCATTGATAAAAGCCACAGCTGCATTACAAAACATTGTTAAAATACTTTATCCCATGACTGGCAGGTATTCTTACAGAGTATGTTACAAAAAAACATGCTAGAGGAAAAAGTATTTGAGGACTGTTTAATCAAGTTTCCCAATTATTCTGGGAATATTTATCTTATTTATAAAAAATCCAGTGGCTTGGGCCTCTGACTAAATACGCTACAAAACTCCATTTTTGTACATAAGCATTCTACAATTTTACTTTCAATATCTATAGCCTATTGGATGTAACTAAGTAAAAGACTAATGCTGGATTTAGGCTGAAACCATATCATATAAACAACCAGGCACTGGATTGGTTTAAGACTGAATAATATTTACTCTATTATGTAATTGTATAGTCAGTCTAACGTATTATTACAATCATGTGTCTTTACTGTGGTGTTTATCTGAAAGCCTTTACCCAGAAATCTTATCTCACAAAAACATAAACTCACAAAAACAATCAGTGTTTTGCTAGTAAACTTTGGAACCTCTGTTAAGAACGATGTATTAAAATACAGCAACAAAAGAAACAAATATATCTGCGGAAAGGTCCCTTCGAGCTAATCTCCAGTATAATTGTCCTAATCTGGAAACAGCATAAGGAGTAAATAAGAGATCAAACATGATACGAAGAATTAAAGAAATGAAGGTATTATATTGCAAACTTCCCTAAATGTTGTGCTGTTAAACTGAATGAAGTTGTTTGGTTTGTCTGCAATTTAAGGGAGATTAATATGCTGTGATCAAAAAAGCAATACTTCAGAAAACCTCAGAGTTGGCATTACTTCCTTTCTGTTACATATTGAAAAGAGAAAGGTGGGACAAATGATCTATCTACATGTAAAGTGACCTAACACTAGAACCCATGTATCACTGCCTTTAAGATAACTGATAATATTCCCTATACGTTGATACACATCTTTTGCAGAACCTGAAAATACCTATTAAAATATGAAACATTTTCTAATTTAGTCTTCTCATCAGTTGTATACTACAGTCTTCCTCTTCTGGATTTGGACAGACATGAAGATAGAGAAGAATTCCTCATGTTTCTCTTGCAGATATATTTGTTTTAAGATATATTGACCAGAAGTAAAACCTGAAGCTGAATCATAAGAGGATGCAGGGTATGAAACCACAGGTAACGCCTACATCTAAATAACTGCTTGCATGGTCAGCTGTTTGTCATGCCAATGTAAATTCTCCATATGAAACAGAGGATAAAAGACAAAGGCTAACTAGCTATATCAGGCAATCTGCCAACAAAGGTATAACGCTGGCTTTGGGACAATCAGATGGAATACACAGTGAACAGTTGTTAAGCTAACATGCAAGCTTGGGGAGGTTAAACAGCTAGTAGCAACCTTGTGTAGTAGGAATTGTGGCAAATACGGCTGGGAATATTTTTCTTCAGCAATCCCCCAGTGGGAAGCATGCCACCTACTTTCTCTGTTAATCCTTCCAGTTCTGTCTGCCCTTCTCACTTCAGCCTTAGGTTGGCATTCCACACAGGGATCTAGCAGGGATCTTAGCATCTAAAGACGCGAAGGCCAAGCAGATAGGTGTCATTCTAGAAATGCAAGGCCACTCAGAATTTTCTAAGTTAGGGATTTGCAGTTGGTACTGGTACTGACGAGCCTATAGGTGGAATGCAAGTTTCATTTATTACCCCACCTCATTTCTAAATGGTTTTGATACTGATTACTGAGAGATCACTCATCTACACACAATACTTTCACACTACTGCAACAGCCCTAAAACAGAATGGTGCAAAAGGGTTTGATATAAAGGAGGAAATGTGAGAAATTCCATAAAACTTTTCATACATTTTTTTTCATCCTTTTCTCTTTTTTCCTCTCTTTTGCCTCCCACTCTCCCTTTTGCCTCAGATTCTCTCCCCTCCTGCAGCACGATTTGTAAAGAACATCACACTTGCTGGGAGCCAGAAGGGACAGCAGCACAAGAGGCAAGCATTCAATGACAGCCGAGATGCCTCCTTGTCACCTGGGGCAATGCTGGGACATGGGAAGGGCTTGGGCTGGACGGAACAAGGGTCAGAGATTGCTGAAGCCAAAGGTACAAGGGCATGAGATTTGTAAAACACGGTAGGATTGCTAAAATCTGGGGACAGGCCAGATATTTATCTGAGGGAAGCAGAGGATGATTTAAATTGTTACACAAAGCAAGGGAAGCCTAATCTAAAAATGTGTGAAGCAGTGTGCTTAGGGACTTGCTCTTGTGGTTCTACCTGTTTGCTACTGGGAGATGTAAGCAGGAAGACCTCCCTGTGATATCTTCATATCCAAAATTTGCTTTCTGAACTTTGGCAGATTGGAATGTAATTAAACATTCAAATACACTGTGGATCTTTCCAAGAGAGTTTGATTTATTTTATTGTCTTTGCTATGTTGGCTGGTACATACTTACTTCACAAAGTAGTTCAAGTCACCTTTTTGCATCGTCCATTTCATTTTATACATACAGAGCAGGAATTGGTTCAGGGAGATAATGGCAAGATTTCTGGGCAGGATGCAGCTGCAGAACAACTTAAGCCAAT